>NC_137687.1:14856338-14876338 GCF_963989245.1 Nansenia antarctica | reverse complement strand
GCAGGGCATGGGCTGGAGTCGAACCCATGCCGACATGGGCATATGTGTGTATATATACTGTAGACCGCGGCACTAGACCACCCCTGGCCACTGTACTGTCGTGGATTTTAATGAGACTCAAGATAGTAACTTGCTTTAAATCTAAGTATTGTGGTGATTCACATTAAGAGACATTCACCAAGAAGGGTTTGTACCTTTAAGAGTGGGGGTTAAAGGGGCAAGGGTTTCCGGTTCCGGGTGGGTTATTATGGTTGTCACTGAGAGTGTATGTTAGCATGTAGCAGAAGTGAGAGAAGTAAACATCCTCGACTCCAACCTACGTCTGTCGTCTCTTTGTTGCACTTCCCACATTGGTGACCCTGACGAAAGCGAACGAGATGTCTGTCCAGAACCCCGGTAACGCCGCCGCGTTGCCCGCACCGGACTATGCTAACATATACGCTGCAACCGTCAAGCTGCCCGACTTTTGGCAGCAGAACCCACGGGCGTGGTTTCACCACATAGAAGCCCAATTCCGGCTGAGAGGGATAACGCAGGATGGGACTAAATATTTCCATGTGGTGTCTGCGTTAGATGCCTCGACAACGGCGCGCGCGATGATGCTGTTAGAGGATCCACCGGCTGTCGGCATGTACGGTGCATTGAAGACATTCCTGCTGAAACTTTATGAGCTGTCAGAATTAGAGAAAGCAGACCGCCTGCTGTCACTCAATGGCCTCGGCGACGGCAAACCGTCGGAGTTGATGGAGAGAATGTTGTCGGTGCTGGGATCAGCTGATCCCTCGTTCTTGTTTACACACATTTTCCTGCGGCAGCTCCCGGCGCCTGTGCGCACAGCACTGGCCAGTTCCCCCCTCTCCTCCACCAAGGATTATCGTTCTCTGGCTGCGGAGGCCGACAGGGTGTACCTCGCTAACCGGCAGCAGTTTATCCATGCGCTGCTGCCCCACCCAGACCACTTGACCCCACCTCCACCCCTGGAGGACTATACAGACACCGCGGCCGCGGTGACGGCCCGCCGCCAAGCCGACGACGGGCTCTGTTACTACCATGCAAGGTTTGGGTCCAAGGCCAAGCAGTGTCGCAAGCCATGCAGTTTCAGGGTACAGGGAAACGCCAGGGCCGGCGCTCATTAGCGGCTATGGGCGCCGGCCGTGACTGCAAGCTGTTGTTCGTCGCCGACTCCTTATCTGGCCGGCGGTTGCTGGTCGACTCAGGCGCTCAACGCAGCATCCTGCCAGCGCAGGCAGTGGACACCATGGCCGGCGGACACGGCCCCCAGATGGACGCCGCTAATGGCACACCCATACGAACATTTGGCATCAGGTATGTGGAAGTGTGTTTTGGCGGGCGCCGTTTCGGCTGGGACTTTGTTATGGCTGCTGTATCCACGCCACTTCTGGGCGCGGACTTCCTCTGTGCTTTTAACCTGCTGGTGGATATTAAGAACTGTCGCCTGATCGATGCCCTCTCTTTTGCTTCGTACCCCTGTACGCTGGGGGGGGCGGGAGCGCTTTGCCTGGCAAACACGCTGGCCACCGGGGATCCATATCAACGCCTGCTCGCCGGTTTCCCTGACCTCACTACACCCACGTTCTCAGCGGAGGTGGCTAAGCACGGCGTAGAGCACCATATCACCACCGTGGGCCCCCCAGTCTATGCCCGGGCCCGACGCCTCGACGCGGCCAAGCTTGCAATCGCCAGAGGGGAGTTTTCGACCATGGAGCGACTCGGCATCGTGCGCCGCTCAAAGAGCCCGTGGGCTTCCCCCCTACATATGGTGACTAAGGCCGACGGGGGTTGGCGCCCCTGCGGCGATTTCCGTCGCCTGAATAACGCCACAACCCCCGACCGGTACCCCGTTCCACACATACAGGACTTCTCTGCCCACCTGGCGGGGGCCGTCATTTTTTCCAAGGTGGACCTGGTGCGCGGGTACCACCAGGTGCCGGTCCATCCGCAGGATGTGCCAAAGACGGCTGTCATCACACCCTTTGGACTTTTCGAGTTTCTGCGAATGCCTTTTGGCCTCAAAGGGGCGGCGCAGACGTTTCAGCGCCTGATGGACTCTGTGCTCCGAGACATGCCATTCATGTTTGTTTACCTGGATGACATTCTGGTGGCCAGCGCGTCCATGGAGGAGCACATGACACATCTCCGGCAGTTGTTTGAGCGGCTCAGGGCCCACGGCCTCATTGTAAACCCAGCCAAGTGCCAGTTCGGGCAGTCATCCATCACCTTCCTCGGACACCATGTCGCTCCGCAGGGAGCCGCCCCTCTTCCCGCCAGAGTGGAGGCCATCACCAGTTTCCCCCGTCCCCGCACGATACAGTCTCTACAAGAGTTCCTGGGCATGGTGAATTTTTACAACCGTTTTATTCCCCATGCCGCCCACCTCATGCGTCCCTTGTACGAGACCCTGCGGGGAAAAGGGCCCAAGGACGTGTTGGACTGGTCCCCGGAGATGGACAAGGCTTTCGGGGCTGCTAAGAACGCGCTGGCTAACGCTGCTCTACTGGCGCACCCGTCTCCCACGGCCCCGGTCGCCCTCACGACGGACGCCTCTGACTATGCAGTGGGGGCGGTGTGCGAGCAGTGGGTGAACGGGGCTTGGCAGCCGCTGGCCTTCTTCAGCAAACAGCTCCGCGACAACGAGCGCAAGTACAGCACCTTTGACAGGGAACTGCTGGGTCTTTTCCTGGCCACCAGACACTTTAGATTCCTGTTAGAGGGCCGCCAGTTCACCGCCTTCGTGGACCACAAGCCACTGACATTCTCCATGGCCAAGACCTCGGAGCCATGGTCTGGGCGTCAGCAGCGTCAGCTCTCGGCGATCTCCGAGTTCACCACGGACATCCAGCACTTGGCGGGCAAGGACAACTTCGTCGCCGACTGCCTCTCACGGGCGGTCGTCGGGTCTGTTCACTTAGGACTCGACTATGCCGCCATGGCGGCGGACCAAGCCGCAGACTCTGACATTCAGGCCTACCGGGTCGCTCCTACTGCACTGCAGCTGGAGGACGTGGTGTTCGACGCGGCCAAAGCCACTCTCCTCTGCGACGTCTCCACCGGCCAACCACGTCCTATGGTGCCGGCTGCCTGGCGGCGCAGGGTTTTCAACACCATCCACGGCCTTTCCCACCCGGGGGTGAAAGCCTCGGCTAAATTGGTGGGGATTAAGTTTGTTTGGCCTGGCCTCCGGAGGGACGTTAGAACCTGGGCTGGCTCGTGTGTGGCATGTCAGCGCGCTAAGGTGCACCGCCATACCAAAGCCCCTTTGGCACCGTTTGTGGTGCCAGAGAGGCGTTTTGACCACGTGCATGTGGACCTGGTAGGCCCCCTGCCCCCGTCTCACGGATATACCTACCTCCTCACCATGGTGGACCGGACCACCAGGTGGCCAGAAGCTGTTCCCCTGGCCTCTACTACGGCAGCGGAGGTGGCCCGGGCGTTCATTGGGTGCTGGGTGGCCCGCTTTGGCACACCAGGTGACATCACGAGCGACAGGGGCCCCCAGTTCACCTCGGAGCTCTGGACTACGGTTGCTGAGCACCTGGGGGTGAAGATCCACCGCACTACGGCGTACCACCCGCAGGGCAATGGACTTTGTGAGCGGTTCCATCGGGACATGAAGGCCGCTCTTCGGGCCAGCCTGATGGACAGTGGCTGGGTGGACCGCCTCCCGTGGGTCATGCTCGGTCTTCGCTCTGCCCCCAAAGAGGATCTCCAGGCCTCGTCCGCCGAGCTGGTGTATGGCCAGCCACTGCGGGTTCCTGGGGAGTTTCTTCCAGAGGCTGCAGCTCCCTGGTCGGCCGCCTCTCATAGAACTGTGTTCCGGGGCATTGTGAATGACCTCGTCCCCATTCCGACATCACGTCACTGCCTCCCCCAGTCCTACGTCCCCAGGGACCTGCCATTGGCTAAGTACGTGTTCATCCGACACGACAGCCATCGGGCTCCACTGCGGCCCCCCTACGACGGGCCCTTCCGTGTCCTGGAGGCGGGCGCTAAGCACTTTGTGGTGGACATGGGGGGCAGGTCAGAGCGGGTCGCTATAGACCGTCTCAAGCCTGCTCACTTGAACATTGACGAGCCAGTTCAGTTGGCCCTACCCCCGCGGCGGGGGCGGCCCCCTACCCCAACCTCTGTCCCTGCCCCAACCTCTGTCCCTGCCCCAGTCCCTTCCATGGCCCGGGCTCCAGTTCCAGTTCCAGTTCCAGCTCCAGTTCCAGTTCTCACCCTTAATCCCCCTCCTGCAAAGCGCAGCCGTTTCGGCCGCTTGATCCGCCCCCCGCCACGTTAACTGTAGTACTGTTCATGGATTGCCTGTTCAGTTGGACTTTTAATGGTTATCTTGGTTTTTTGTACCTTCTGGGTTGGTGAATTCTGGGGGGGCCTGTGTGGTGATTCACATTAAGAGACATTCACCAAGAAGGGTTTGTACCTTTAAGAGTGGGGGTTAAAGGGGCAAGGGTTTCCGGTTCCGGGTGGGTTATTATGGTTGTCACTGAGAGTGTATGTTAGCATGTAGCAGAAGTGAGAGAAGTAAACATCCTCGACTCCAACCTACGTCTGTCGTCTCTTTGTTGCACTTCCCACAGTATAATATTTATTAAATAAATGGTCTTTAACAACTCGAGTTGGGCAGTCAGATCAACCTCACAATGAGAAGCTTTCAAAGACTGACACCAACCTTCCACATTGTACACTGGGTATACTGTACTGTCGACATAGTCACAACATTGAGAACGAGTCTGCACTCCATCACTGTCCATTAACGCAAGGCCCTCAACCAGAGCTCTGTGTTCATAAACAGAACAGCCAACCAGAGCTCTGTGTTCATAAACAGAACAGCCAACCAGAGCTCTGTGTTCATAAACAGAACAGCCAACCAGAGCCCTGTGTTCATAAACAGAACAGCCAACCAGAGCCCTGTGTTCATAAACAGAACAGCCAACCAGAGCTCTGTGTTCATAAACAGAACAGCCAACCAGAGCCCTGTGTTCATAAACAGAACAGCCAACCAGAGCCCTGTGTTCATAAACAGGACAGCCAACCAGAGCCCTGTGTTCATAAACAGGACAGCCAACCAGAGCCCTGTGTTCATAAACAGGACAGAGACCTGTGTTCATAAACAGGACAGCCAACCAGAGCCCTGTGTTCATAAACAGGACAGCCAACCAGAGCTCTGTGTTCATAAACAGGACAGCCAACCAGAGCCCTGTGTTCATAAACAGGACAGCCAACCAGAGCCCTGTGTTCATAAACAGGACAGCCAGACTCAACCCTCCCACAGGAATTACTCCATGGAAATCTAGTGTTACACTCTGTGTGAGAATGGATAGACCATGCATACATACAATACATACATGTTAAACATCCATTACAATACCCAAGAGTGTCTGCATGCTGTAGCTTCCTGCTCTTACCTTGATGGTCCATTCACAGTAGGCGTTGGGGGGGTAGTAGTTTGGGTAGTTTGGAGATGTGAAGCGACCCGTTTCTCCAGACAGTTGACCGCCACACGCCAGATCTAAAAACCATCACAGGACGTGCAGATAAACATGTTTTAAGCGTTTGGTACCTGAGCTAGAGAATGTGAGACTCAAAGCCCCCCCCATATTTTGACGGAGTGTCTCTTTAAATGGTAAATGGTAAATGGTAAACGGACTGCACTTATATAGCGGCTTATTCCAAAGCTCTTTACAACGGCCTCTCATTCACCCATTCACACACACATTCACACACCAATGGCGGCAATCTACCATGCAAGGCGCCGCCGGCCCGCTCACTGGGAGCAATTTGGGGTTCAGTGTAGGGATGGGACGATTATCGTGTTTATCGTTAATCGCGATAAAAACACCCGCGATAACTTTATCGTGGAGAATTTTAATTAGTTGAATAATCGTCATAATCGTTTTTTTTTTTTTTTTTTTTTAATTATTTTTAAATGACTGGACTTTTTAAATAGGCACTACATTTTATAAACACTGCTTTGTCTGACTGGTGGTCCCCAGCTGATGACCCAGTTAGGCCCACATAGGTGTTCAGTGAGGTGTCACAGCACACCTGTTCTAAAGGCACTGTTGGAGGTGCGTCAGGCAGCAATGCCCAGCAGGAGTACCATCACCTGTATCATGATTTGATCTGTCTGTTTTTATTGTATGTATTAATGTATGTGACCTATGTGTTTTTTTGTTGTTGTTGTTAATATTTTTATTGAGTTTCACAGAGACATGTACACAACAGGACATAACAACAACAACTAGTATCCGTGGGGGAGGTTATTGTCCCATTTATAGTAGAAAACTAGTTTTGCACTTTGTTATGCAGTACATTGTCCATAAACAATAACAGAACATTTTCTTTCTCTTTTTTTTTACAAACAAAAAACAAAGACAAACAAAACAAAACAAAAACAAAAAAACAGGGGGGGAGGAGGCCATGTCACATATCAGAAATAAACAGAAAAGAAAATGACAACAAATGCCATAATATATGGGGGGATCACCCCCATCCTCCGTCCTCCATGGACAGCATCCATGTCTTACAGTCCTAAACACAGCGGCAGCACAACACCAGCACAGTAAATAATATTGTGACCCATACATTGTAGATCTGTTACACATTAGTCTTGTGTACTTTCTTGAGTGTAATCCACCAAACCTTTCATTACAATGGCAGCCAGTCTGGTACCAATATAATCTAAGAACGGAGACCAAATCTTATAGAATGTCTTTATCTTACACTTATGTCAGATATTCCATAGGAATCATATCAAAAATTACCTTGTGCCATCCAGCTATTGTAGGCGGTTTGCAGTCTATCCATTTCAGCAATATATTTTTCCTTGCACAAAAAGTGAGGATACACAGAAGTCTTTTGGAATGCATACTTTTAAGTTGTTTGTCTGGCAACCCAAACAATAGACACATGGGGTCCTTATCCAATGTAACATCTAGAATTAGATGAATTTTATCCACTATACCTTTCCAGTAATCATCTATATATCTACAAGTCCAAACACAATGAACAAAGCTCCCAACCTCGGTAATACACTTTGTACACATTTCCGATTTGTTATGATCCATTTTATGTCTAAGTTGGGGAGTAATCTGCAAACGTTGTAGTAGTCTAAATTGCGTTTCCTTCGTCCTATTACAGATTGAGATGTCGTTTGCCGATTGCCATATTAGTGACCAAGTTGCTGCATCAGTATTAATGTTCAGGTCATTATTCCAGTCTTTGGGCGTAAATGCAGGTTTGCCTTTATCATATTTCGAAAGTGCTCTATACCCAAGCCCCAGAATGCCTCTCGTCTTTCCAGCAGAGACTATCTCCTCCAGCGGAGAGGGTTGGTGACAGAGGCCAGTGTCTTTTTGGCTATTTAAAAAACTTCGTATCTGAAGGTATCTGAAAAACTCATTTCGTGGTAGGTCATATTTCTTACATAATTGGTCAAATGAAAGTAGTATTTCCGTATCATATAAATGTCCGATAGTAACCATCCCTTTGCTGTCCCACCGCTTGAAACCCCTATCCGTGGCACCAGGGGAGAAGTCTATGTTGCCCCAAACTGGCGAGAGGGAGGATGTAATAATCGTATGTTATAAATAAATAGTAATATAATTGAGATTTCTCACATGAGCCGTGCGCGAATATCCTCACAGAAATTTGTCTCGCGCGATTGTTCAGCCTGCATGGGTAACGTGACTGTCAAGTCAGCCTTGTCAGTCAGTCACTAACGTATGCTAGCCTTCTCACCATGGCTGCATCGGCCCCGTGTCCATTGCCTCACCTTTCCAGGGTTGCACGCAGGCTTCTATGCATACCTGCAACGAGTGTTCCTTCAGAGAGAGTGTTTAGTGCCAGTGGGCACATACTCACACCTCTCCGAGCACAGCTAAAGGCAGAAAAAGTGAACATTTTGTTGACATTTTTGCACTTTAACCTATCTTGAAGCTTTCAAGTCTCTAAGCCACAAGGCTAGCACTCAGTTTGATGACAGAAAAGTGTCAGTGTTCAAGTTTTGTTTGACAGTATTTTTTTCCTTTATTTATGCAGTGATACCTTATAATTTATCATTACCTTATTTAAGATTTTATTAAAGATTTTTATTTTTGTCAAGATGTTTTTAAAATGATGTCAATGTTATTAACATGATTCAATAAAAATACAACAAAATCTAAGTTAAAGTGATTACAGTGTGTTTTATTGGCATTCTAAAAAAAAGTTTTTTTTTTTTTTTTTTTTAAATTCTCGCGATAATATCGTGGATCGCGATTATTTTGCCCACGATAATCGTGACATGACATTTTCTAATCGTCCCACCCCTAGTTCAGTGTCTTGGCCAAGGACACTTCGACATGTGGCCAGCCGGGGCTCGAACCGCCGATCTGCCAACCTTGCGATCATTAGACGGCAGCTCTACCTCCTGCGCCACAGCCGGCCCTCATGTGTGTGTGGAGTGTCAGTCAGTCTGTCTGTCATCAGTCTGTCTGTCATCAGTCTGTCTGTCATCAGTCTGTCTGTCATCAGTCTGTCTGTCATCAGTCTGTCTGCCATCAGTCTGTCCTTCTGGACTGTACCTTTGCTGCCGCGGGGGATCTGGGAGACGTGGGCTCTGAGTCCGGGGAAGTTCCTCTTCTCGTTAGTAACCAAGGTTACCAGCATGACGTTACGAGAGGACAGGAAGGTCAAAGGGTCGCTAGGGGAGAAGTAGCCACAGATCCTGCCAGGAAGGTAAAAGCACAGTTTAGTTTTTTACTATGAACATAAAAACATCATACACAATTCATCCTACCCTGTTCACCTGTAGTACCGTACATCTGACCAGTAGAGGGCCTTGTATTCTAGAGATAAGCTTCTCACCAACATCAAGCATTTTCCAAAACCCATCCCAAGCCATAGACAAGTGTTCGGGATTTCAAAAGATTCACAATAATATCAAAAAAACACAACAGAATGTTTAACACTAGAACAGCCATGAGGGGTCTGTGAGTAAAGAAAAGTGTTTTCTTTGCACTCAGGACCCTCCTTTCATGACTTTTCCTAGATATGTGTGTTCTACCACCCCAGTATCCTTACATTTTCTAAATCACATCAGGATAAGCTAGTATGAAGCTATTTTTCTGTGTAGGAGGCAGGCTAATTTACAAGTGGCCAACTAGTGGTCGTTGTGTGTAAATAGCAGCTTTCCATTGTAAATATGGTCATTTGACCCCTGAGGCGGCTCTTATAGTAGGTGCAATAGGCACAACTGTTCTAGTGTTAACAGAATGTGAAGTAGTTATTTATCTACTCCTACTTGACAGTTTGACAACAGCCTCTGGCTTAGGGTTAAGTTAGGGTTAGGGGGGCGCTTAGGTGGCGTAGTGGGTTAAGCGCATGTAACCGCAGGGTCCCCGGTTCGATTCCGGCCAGGGACATATCCTGCATGTCATCCCTCCTCTCTCTCTCACCCATCATTCCTGTCATAATCTATACTGATCTGTCAATAAAAATGAAAAATATGAGTGGGACTGCCCCACTCAGAAAAAATAACTAAGTTAGGGTTAGGTTAACTACAGACTCACTCATCCTGTGGGTTAGGGTTAAGTTAGGTTAACTACAGACTCACTCATCCATGATGCGGCTCTCGATGGCCACCAGAGAGTCGTAGATTTTGACAAAGTCGTTGCGGCAGTCCTCCTCTAGGTTGAAGGTGTCAAAGTCCAGCTTGACCACATGACCCGGGTCGGCTCTCAGCTGCCATTGGATGAGGGTGTTGGGGGTGTACGGCTTGTTGGGGAAGCCAGGAGACTGAATCACACCGATTTTATTGGCCCGGGTGTGTTCTGAGTATCTGTAATAATCTAAAGGAAACACTGACTCACTCACACGCTCACAGGATATGGATATCAACCACACAACGACTCACAGAGTTGTACATAACATGTCATATTTCATGGTGATTCATTACATTTACTGTGCATGCTAAATTAAAAGTCCTAAAAGAAAAGTCCTGCCCCCAAAATGGTCTTTGTAAGCCTCCTACTGACTCTTACTCTGACATGAAAGAGTAGAAACAGAAACAGACTCACCACTGAATGAAGTTGTGAACATACGAGAGTCCAGCGCTGCAAGACAACAGACACAATAAGACAACAGACACAATAAGATAACAGACACAATAAGATAACAGACACAATCTCAATCTCTATCTTGTGCTCAGATCATTAGCTACATAACAAACAGGACAATATTAAGAGTGCTTGAAATTGAAAGTCCTTGATTTCTTTTTCTCAAATTCACAAACTTTCAAGGATTTCAAGGACCCGTGGGAACCCTGCATGAATGTATATATATACGCATATACATAACCAGTACAGGATGCATGTAAATGATAGCCACAATCATAAGGATCAACTGCAGCAGAGACACATTTCCCTACAGGGTGTTCATAGTGAAACAGAGGCAGAGTGTTCATAGTGAAACAGAGGCAGGGTGTTCATAGTGAAACAGAGGCAGGGTGTTCATAGTGAAACAGAGGCAGGGTGTTCATAGTGAAAGAGAGGCAGGGTGTTCATAGTGAAACAGAGGCAGGGTGTTCATAGTGAAACAGAGGCAGGGTGTTCATAGTGAAAGAGAGAGAGGGTGTTCATAGTGAAACAGAGGCAGAGTGTTCATAGTGAAAGAGAGGCAGGGTGTTCATAGTGAAACAGAGGCAGGATGTTCATAGTGAAACAGAGGCAGGGTGTTCATAGTGAAACAGAGGCAGGGTGTTCATAGTGAAACAGAGGCAGGGTGTTCATAGTGAAACAGAGGCAGGGTGTTCATAGTGAAACAGAGGCAGGGTGTTCATAGTGTAACAGAGGCAGGGTGTTCATAGTGAAACAGAGACAGGGTGTTCATAGTGTAACAGAGACAGGGTGTTCATAGTGAAAGAGAGGCAGGGTGTTCATAGTGAAACAGAGGCAGGGTGTTCATAGTGTAACAGAGGCAGGGTGTTCATAGTGAAACAGAGGCAGGGTGTTCATAGTGAAACAGAGACAGGGTGTTCATAGTGTAACAGAGGCAGGGTGTTCATAGTGAAACAGAGACAGGGTGTTCATAGTGAAACAGAGGCAGGGTGTTCATAGTGAAACAGAGGCAGGGTGTTCATAGTGTAACAGAGGCAGGGTGTTCATAGTGTAACAGAGGCAGGGTGTTCCCTAGTGAAACAGAGGCAGGCCAGAGGCGGCTGTGTGACCCTACCTGAAGACACGACGTCATCAAACATCAGGGCGTTCCCTGGTCTGTTCAAGAGGCTGCGCTGTTCTTTGTCCACCAGCTTGTCCATGGAGGACATGGTCCTGTCCACCGCTGCCTCCTGCGCCGCCGGGACTCTGAACTCAGACAGGTAGTACGCGATCACACTGCCTTCACTACCACCACACAGGGAGGACAGGATGAAGTATGAATGAATGAATGAATGAATGAATGCATGAATGAATGAATGGTCTTTATTGTCATTAATACAGTACAGGTACCATACAATGAAATTTAGGAGGGGGGGCTCCCCTGGTGCTTGGAAAAAAGACTAAAAACAAGAGGTTGACATAAATAAAGGCTATGTACACTATCTACTATACTATACTACTATACTATACAATAAAACACTGTGCTGTACACTATGCTATGCTATAAATATCCTAACTTTTTCCTATATCTGAACCTTATGTACACATGGGTTGTCATATTGCACATAATATTTGTTGCACATTCATTAAAGTGTCGCAGTTAGCAGGTTTAGAATGTTCACAGTACAGTAGCAAGTAGCATGCTCACAGCCACAGCTAACACATTCTAGCTGCCACACTATGGTCAATCACACTGCCTTCACTACGACCACACAGGGAGGACAGGATGAAGTAGCATGCTCACAGGTAACACGAGCTGCCACACTATGGTCATTAATAAATTAGCATGCGACGATGGACAACTGAGATGACTATCACCCAGCTGAACTCTGACCCCAAACTCACTGTCCTACCTGAAGGCTTGAACAGTGGAGCCGATGTAGTATTTTGCTAGCTGGGGGGTCTTGGAATAGATGGTTTTAAGCTGAAAGAGACAAAGTTAAAGGAATGAGTGAACCAATGAAGCATCCTTTCAGTAATTCAAATAACAAAACAAGTAAATAGACGTGGTCGGACTGATTTCCTTGCAGGATCTCATTTGTAAGACCTAGCACCTCATTTTTACACAGAATAACTGAAATTTGAGACCTTTTTAGGCCTTATAGGTTGGATTGCTGGATTTAAGACCAGCGCGGGAACCCTGGAGTGAACCAATGAAACTTCCTTTCAGTAATTCAAATAACAAAACAAGAAAACGTATTGTTGTGAAAGTTACCTGTGTGATCACCTGGCCGGCCAGGGCTGAGTACTGGGTGCTGTTGGAGTCCTCATAGGCGTTCTCAAACACCTGGTTAGTGATCCGGATAGAACCGCTGTACATCTTCCTGATCCGCACGTCCTTACGGACTACAGGTTCACATGGATAGATGGATGGATGGATGGATGGATGGATGGATGGATAGTAAATATGTCAGATTTAGCTGTGAGCTAATTTGCATCCAAAGTCCTCATGACATAAAATCGTACAACAGATTCACATGGAGAAAGATTTCACACATTGGCAAAAACCTATAACCTGGAATGACTACTATGGTCCCAATTTAAAATAATGGCTACTTAAACACGGTTCGACATTAACGGTTGCCCGATTGCCCGGGGCAAGTAAGGAAGCGTGTCGGTGTGCAGGAAGAACAACAGCTTGTTTTACTTGCCCCGGGCGATCGGGCAACCGTTACTGTCGAACCCTCTGACTTCAAACTGCTTATACATGACTTTTCCCCTGGAGGGAGTTCATACTGGGCTGTGGAGGGGGGGGGGTCATACTGGGCCGTGGTCGGGGGTGGGGGTACTCACAGTGGAAGTGCCAGACCAGCAGCCCCGTCATGAGAGCGATAACAGCAGCAAAGATCACCACGCCGACCACCGCCCCCACCCTCCCCGGACCCTTCTTCTTCTCCAGGTTCTTAGTGTCGGACGCCGGCAGGAACTGGACAGAGGAGTCCCAGTCCATGTCCTGAGAGAGACAGAGAGAGTTTTGTAGTTTCATTAAATATACAACAAACATACCTGCAAAAAATGTAATTCAATTGTATTTTATATCCAAAATGATGAACAATGCTGTACTATCCCACGGTGCTAGGACACAGTAGTGGTGCGATGCCGGCTTTCAGTTTCTCTTTTAACAAAATGGAGAAGAGAGAAATGTTTTCTCTCCCAACTAGCACACTAGGTAGATGAACAACTAGTGCACGTGTCTGTCTGTGACCTCCACTACCACACAGTAAGGTCCCCATACCTGACACAACATGGGGTGAGATAGTGAGAATGAACAAGACAGTAGGCTACTCTAAGAATGGTGCAGGCCTGTTATGCCGTGCTTTGGAACAATCTATTGGGACAATGTAATCACTTTGAAAAGCAAGGAAGATTATTCAAGTCAGTCTGATACATTTCAAAGTGTAGAGCAGTCCTGGCAGCTGAGGGAGTCATCGTGGGAGGGAGGAGGGGGGAGGGGTGTTAGATCTTGCCAAACCTGTTAGAAACCAGCTACTTAGCTACTTGAGGAAGTTGAGGGATAACGTAATTACTAGAATGTTCTATGTTTACTGCTCATAACATTACAAAACGCTTATCTATAGCACAATTGAAATCCAACTTTGAATGAAATTAACCAAAATCTCAATCTCATTGATATGGCTTCACTGGTGGATAATAATTCAGCACTGAACATAAATAAAAAGTCAGGCATTGGCCAATAGGCAACATCAATAAAAACAACAAACACAAGACCCAGCCTGTCAGAGTGACAAGATTCTCCCAGAATGCACCCTTCCAAGACTTACTCACTCAATACAAATGTCATCAATTATCATACATACAGGTTGTCTATGTAAAAGCATTTCAACAATTTACAAGTAGCAGTGCAAAAGTAGTGCCTGTTGCAGATCTCTTATTTGACTATAATAATGAACTACTCTCTAACTTCTGCTACATTAGTAATAAGAAAAGAGAACAGCAGTCCACATCATTATAATAATAATACATTTTATTTATAAAAGCACTTTACATAGGAAATCTCAGAGCGCTACAATTAAACACAGGAAGATTGCTACAATTAAACACAGGAAGATAAAACAATAAACATTTTCAATTAAAAGGCTAAAAAAAGGCTCTATTAAAAAGGTGGGTTTTAAGGCCTCGTTTAAAAGCATCCACAGACTGTGGTGCCCTTAGGTGGTCATTCACATCTGGACAGTTCTGTAAAGGGACCCAAGAGGCTCAAAATGTGAAAATCCTCAGAACATCAAACTAGGTGTCCAATGAAAGCTGAGAGTCTATATTATATATATCTAAGAGTCTATATTTCTATATTTTTGAAGCATTCTGAAGTCAGAAATATGTTTCTCAACCATCTTCTCAACCATAGAGATAAGCAAGGTGTTCACTTCTGGTTCCAAATGTCCAAAATCCTCTAAGAAAACATCTATCAGAACAAGTCTTTGAACAACATCAAACCCCATTGATGTTCAGGTATACAGGTCAACTACTATCAGTTATGATTCAGTCTGCAGGTCATTCTGTGACCAAAAGCGAAAAGCAAAAAATAGTTGAAGTTAACAAAAGTAAGAAGTATAGGTAGACCTACTAACAGGGTTCCCACACCTTCTGAAACATCACATTCAAGCACCTTTCAAGGACTTTCAAGACTCAATTCCCTCAAATTCAAGGACCCAACACGGCATAGTTTGAGCCAGATCTAGATGAGAATTTATATAATAGGAACTATCTGCTCACAGACAATAATTAAAAAGAGTGGCTTGAATGTGTGAACACTAGATGGTCTCTTGCCTTCTCTACCACAGCACAGCAAAACTATATATTGTGAAATATGTGTAAAGTTAAGCAATACAGAGACTTATTTACTAGTTGACAAGCTAAGTAGAGAGCTAAGTTTAGAGAGAGAGAGAGAGAGAGAGAGAGAGAGAGGGAGAGAGAGAGAGAGAGAGACACACAGAGAGAGAGAGAGAGAGAGAGAGAGAGAGAGAGAGAGACAGAGAGAGAGGGGAATTCAAGCACTTTCAATGACCCATGTCGATTTTCAAAAACTTTAAAGGCCTCGATTTTTTTTTTCTCTTCAAATTCACAAAGATTCAAGGATTTCAAGGCCCCGTGGGAACCCTGTACTAAATACTGATCTGGATTTAGTTTATGAATGTGTGGGGGCAGACTAGGAGCAGGGTGTCTGTGTGTCTACAGAAGACAGTTTCATATTTGCTGCCAAAAGTGTACGCTAGTTACTACTTAGTTACCGTACTATTATTTTAAACTCATTTTTTGTTTTTGTTTCTTGTGTTTTGTGAGTTTTCTTTTATTATAAATTAATTGTTTATATATATACAGTAAGTTGATAAAATAATACATTATTACCTTGTCTATTGTATATAATATAAATATAATATTTCTACATTCGTTTTTACCAGATATAAATCCAGTTCTCTTACTGTAGCTCAAACAACCAAAAAGTTGTCATTATTCTGTTGATATAGTTTGTGTGGCATATATGTTACATATATACATATGTTTGAAAGTGAACCTAGGGTCCTAGGGTACTTCTGCTCCGTGGAACAGCCCATTTACAACACAGCATCCAAGGCATTCCTGACACTAACCTTGCTAGGAAAGCCCCATTAGACAAGAGCCTGTCTAGTAAACTTGTGTGTCAATCAAAAGGTCAAAAGAACTGTCATGGAACTTTACAGCCAATGTTTGGAACACAGTTAAAGAGAGACGGCACCTGTTTGTTTCTGGGCAGTGTGGTTTGACGAACCCTCACAGTGAAACCTTCACATTTGTCAGGTAAAGGAGAGATGTAACTTTGGGACGTGGGATGTGTGTCAATATGACCGATGCGACAGACCGTCCTCAACAGGAAACATTACATTAGACTATTTTGAAAGAGAATACTATTTGAAGAAAATACCCAATTCAAGACCTAATTGTAACTAATACATTGCTCAACCTATTTCCCGCATAATGCTGCTGTTTGGAATAAACATTGACTGCGTTTACATGCACACCATATTCCGATTAATACAGGAATATGGTGTGCATATAAACGCAGTCATTGGGTGCTTTGCTGTTCCCTCCACAGTAGTAGGGGTAGGGTTAGGGTAGAGTAGGGAACATGTTGTGACAGGGTCATGGAATCCACGCGTCTCTTTGATGGGAATCTCTGATTGGTTTCATACATTCCCTCTCTCTGCAGTGCTTCTGATTGGCTACATACATTCCCTCTATGTGCTTCTCAGATTGGCTACATGTGATCTTAACTGTTAGCTGAGCCTGAATACTGGAGTCAGTTTCAATAACATCCTCAGGTCAACACTGTGATCAACCCTGAGAATCTCTTTAAAAGTCAGCTCAGGTGTCTCCACTGTAGAACAACACTACTATTATTCCATCATAATATTGTTCAAAAATAATAATATTGTTGTGACTAACAGAACAGGGGCAACTTAATGTGTCTTGAATGAATGAATGAATGAATGAATGATCTTTATTGCCATAACAGGTACAAGGACATTTAAATGCAAGCCCTAGGTGCTAACAAAGAAACACATACTTTTTTAAAGATAATAAAAAACAAGAATGAGACAGACATAAAGACATAAATAGGGGGGATATAAATAAAAATAGGGGGATAAGTGATCGGTAGACATCTGAGTATGTATCTATTATGTGAACGTATATAGCCTACACTATATGGCCTATTCACAGGGGGGTATATAGACAGGGGGGTGTTAGCATGTAACTATGTACTTTTATAAACATATAAACATATGTTTACTAGTAACTTAACTAGTAACTTATATACAGTGTATGTAAACCTAAACACAAGAATGTAAACATATTGTATTGTTATAGAACATTGCACTATTCTCTTGATTATATTGCACAGTAGTTTCTGGTATTGGGGGGGGGGGGGGGGGGGGGGGGGGGGTTACAGAGGGGAGTTTTGTTTTTGTTTTGTTTTTGTAAAGTGTAACTTTAAGGTTTCTTTGTGTGATCCAAATGAAGACAGTCATGTCAATTCCTGTACGGAACACCTGACTGGTGCGATCAAGAAAATGCAGGTCAAGAGCCTCTCTCCTTCCTGATAGCCTACTACCACATACCCAGCCATCACCTTGTCTTGAGATGTCTTGAGATGTCTTAGTTAAGTTAACCAAAATAATTTGTCTGTCAAGATGTCTTAAGTCGTCTTAAGACCTAACCTGAAGACATGCACTCATGCACTCACTTAAGACATGGAGCATAACACAGTCTGTTATCTCTCAGCCCTCCTCCACACATACATAAATACACACACACACGATCCATGAAAGCTCAAACGAGAAAGCTGCACCATGGCTAACAGCAACTAGTTACAACTGAGAGAGACAGAGAGAGAGTCTTACCCGGGTCTTAGGGGTGTATTGCATCCCGCTGCTCCTGTAGTCCTGCTCCATGGTGACAAGGTGACTGAGGCCCTTCCTTCGCTGTTTGTTTGTTGACCAAAAGCCACAGGTGACTCACAAGTGCGACTCACAAAACATCCAAAAAGAGATAATTCCCGAAACCGATTTAAAATGAAAACAGAGTAAAAAAAAAATATAGTACTATGTGTTCCAATAAATGTTGTGATTGTAATGTAGGTTCCTCCGATAACGTTGCCTTGTCTCACTGAGAGATTGAGATATGTCGACTAAAAAAAAGATTTCCGGGGAAACTCTGGTGACTCAGGGCGTACCTGTCTGGGGTGAGGGCGAAACTCACCTGCTACTTCCGGGTAGGTTACAGGTGTTGGCGTCTTGAGGGCAGTGTTGCCAGATGGCCGGTTTTCCAGCCCAATTGTATGGGCTAGTTTAGGAGGTTGCATTGGGCTGGTAACATTGGGCTTGGGCCTGGTGCTGGTGGACAGAACTTGGGCTGGTGGACAGAACTGGGGCTGGTTTCCTGAGTTGGGCTGGTTCAGAAACACGTCTCTGACTGTGTGTGTGTGTCTGTCTGTCTGACTGTGTGTCTGTCTGTCAGAAACACGTCTCTGACTGTCTGTCTGTCTGACTGCCTGTCTGTCTGTCTGACTGTCTGTCTGTCTATGTGTCTGTCTGTCTGTCAGAAACACGTCTCTGACTGTCTGTCTGTCTGTCTGTCTGACTGTGTGTCTGTCTGTCTGTCTGTCTGTCTGACTGTGTGTCTGTCTGTCTGACTGTCTGTCTGTCTGTCTGTCTGTCTGACTGTGTGTCTGAAACATGTCTCTGACATCGGCTGGAAGAAAGTTTTTCACTGTCATTCCAGAAATCTCAATTTCTTTCATTTGAGCCATTCGAGATGGATGAATGTGTTTTGTCTTCAAATTTTTGGGCATTTTAAGTATTAATAAATGTGGGGAGGTCCTAACATTTTCCTCACAAGAAAATTGCATTTCTATGAATTACATTTGACATTTAAATCATTTTTCAGTTTTATTTGTTTAGTTACCTCCATCTCTCAATATTGTTAAAATGAAGATCAAATGTCCATAATGGAATATGTTGAAAAAGACAAAGGTTTTCATGGGGTGTCCTATCTTTTTCACATGACTGTATATTTCTACAACATAATGATGCAGGAATACTTATGTTATCTGTTTCTTGCTGCAAAAAACATTACAGAACAATCTGAGATGGTGGGTGTGACCCTGAGCCTAATTCGAAGACAATTTGTAAAATGTGATGGCCAATAAAGTTTTCTGAATCCAATGTGACGGGCGGGGTTAAACACTTGGGTCTAGTGCCTACCACTAGGCCAAGATGAGGACAACACTTCTTCTCTTCACTACATTACTTACTGTAGATTATTTGGAATTGTTGGCACACTCCATCCAACAATAGTAATAGTTATGCTAATACAGAATTACTTATAGCAGTGTGGTGCTTTTGAATAGCTGGTCACTGTTGTGTTGATGAGGAAGTTTCCCCTGAATATGTGGGCGCAGTGGCATCTTGCCCTGCAGGAAAAGGTCAAACAATTGCTTGCCCCATAAAAACCATTAAGTCCAAACCTGATGAATCCATTTGATGGATGGATGGATGGATGGACGGATGGATGGGTGGATGGATGGATGGATGGAGACCACTAGTAGAAGAACAATCAGACTCCCTCCCTTACCACCATCAATGAACTGCCCCACACATCTATAGTATAGTGGCAATCAAATAGCCTGCCTATTTTTAATCAATGATTCCTCCCCACCCCTCTCAGGCTCACACCAGACCTCACAGGTATGACGTGTCTGTGCTGCCGTCTACCAGATGAGGTCAAACCCTTCTTCTTCTTGGTATTTGAGCGGTCACTTCATTTATTTATGTTCAGTGCTGCCAACTCAACTGGCCTGACTGAAGTATTAGTATTAGTATTAGTCTACAATGTGAGTTGATGTTTGGAACGGTTGTGACCGGTGTTCTGCATGAAGGTACTTTGAATTGCCCCTGTTGTATGAAATGTGCTATACAAATAAACGTGCCTTGCCTTGCCTATGTGATTCATAGTGATCTACTGCGCATGTGTCCGCCTACGTTTGGAAGTAGGGCTTTTTTTTGGTAAGTTTTTTTAAAATATGTATTATGATATATTATGCTATCATATTTGGCTTGGTTTTTTATCAATTTGGGCGGATTCTGAGCACTTATTGGGCTGGTAAACTTTTTTTTTGCATACTGTAGTGTAGTGTGTTTTGCACAGTGTAGTGTGTGTGTGTGTGTGTGTGTGTGTGTAGTGTGTGTAGTGTGAACGCTCTCGCATACTCAAATCTACGACATATCTAGTATAAGTAGTGTGCTAGTATGCCATTCTGAACACAGTCTCAGAGTGTGTACAAAT
>NC_137687.1:14841338-14851338 GCF_963989245.1 Nansenia antarctica | reverse complement strand
ATCACAACATAATCTCTCTCCTTTTAATGAATACCTCCTATCTTTTTAAGGAGTTAATTCAAAAGATGTTTAGTATCAGCTGCTACTACTAGGTCGTCCTCGGACGAGCTACTGAGACTCAGACCTGGGTGTAAAAATAAAGTACTGTGACTGAAAGTGGATGTGTTCAATCAGTGGGAAAAAAACAGAACCAGCAACAGAACAATCAACAGTCCATTAAGAGAGTTTAGAAATACCAACGGATCCAATTTAGATCCTCTCCATGACCCGTGTAAGGACCCTGTTTCATACCAAACGGCATAAAGCAATATGGAGATGCTATTGAACTTTGATTGTTCTGTCTTTGAACTGCACACGTACAAAACAATACTCACATGCACACAAACCCCCCCAAAACGCACATGATCGCAATACACATAGATCATTTTAAGGAGGGTTGGAACCAGCATGCAAAACATATTATAAACATCCATAGTTTCCAAATTTAAAGAGGAAAAACAGCATGCAATGACTGCTGGGGAAATCGGAATGGAATAGTCTAAATGATCTATCGTAACACAATGTTCTAAACTAGAACAGATCTGATCAAATTAAACAACCGTTTAACCAATCGGGTGATTCCACGTCTACTAGTGTTCTCAGTTAGTTAAGAGACGTACTAAGTTGATAAGAGGCCGAATCCCGTCTTTCCTTGACTCCCTGTGTCCTCCGTCCTCTCCTCCTCTCCTCCTTCTCTTCCGGTGCGTTTTGAGGAGGAGGAGGAGGAGGTGAAGAGAGGTGGACAGAAGGAAATCAAGGAGAGACTTTGGAGGTTCCTCCTCTGGGCGTTAGTCAGCTGGTGATCTTACCACGTTGTGGTTGATGTTGATCTTGCTGTTGATGATTCTCTCCTCTGCTCCGATCAGACCGTCCAGACCAGCCATGCCGGAACCTGCGGAGACCAGGGCAGACGGGTCAATAACAGGGAAGGAGCAGGAGGGTGAAGTGACTGCGTGAGGGGAGTCGGAGGTAGGAGTGATGGTGGACGATGAGGCTGTGCAGAGTTCCAGCAGTGTGTCACTGCTGCTATTGTGTGAAGCTCCTCTCCTCCCAGACACGGACGGAGCCGTGACGACACAGCTGCCTTTGTTACATCGCTGCTGCCCTGCGGCCACACACCAGCATGGCATCACACTAACAACACAGGCTCGCTTCAGAATATAGACATGCGATTCATATCTGATTGTTGTTCTTTCCCCAAGAACTGGGGCGTAGAGTCAAACACGCACGGCTATGAAGCCCGACGTTGTTTTTAAGGCACGGTGTCTATTAATACACATGTAAATATGACATTAATAAATCAACAGTGGGGAGAGAGCCGCAGAGCAGGTCCGTCTGTCTGTCTGTGTGTCTGTCTGTGTGTCTGTCTGTGTGTCTGTCTGTGTGTGTGTCTGTGTGTCTGTCTGTGTGTCTGTCTGCCTGCCTGTCTGCCTGCCTGCCTGCCTGCCTGAGAGAGCCGCAGAGCACGCACGCCTGCCTGCCTGCCTGCCTGCCTGCCTGCCTGCCTGCCTGCCTGCCTGCCTGCCTGCCTGCCTGCCTGCCTGCCTGCCTGCCTGCCTGCCTGCCTGCCTGCCTGCCTGCCTGCCTGCCTGCCTGCCTGCCTGCCTGCCTGCCTGCCTGCCTGCCTGCCTGCCTGCCTGCCTGCCTGCCTGCCTGCCTGCCTGCCTGCCTGCCTGCCTGCCTGCCTGCCTGCCTGCCTGCCTGCCTGCCTGCCTGCCTGCCTGCCTGCCTGCCTGCCTGCCTGCCTGCCTGCCTGCCTGCCTGCCTGCCTGCCTGCCTGCCTGCCTGCCTGCCTGCCTGCCTGCCTGCCTGCCTGCCTGCCTGCCTGCCTGCCTGCCTGCCTGCCTGCCTGCCTGCCTGCCTGCCTGCCTGCCTGCCTGCCTGCCTGCCTGCCTGCCTGCCTGCCTGCCTGCCTGCCTGCCTGCCTGCCTGCCTGCCTGCCTGCCTGCCTGCCTGCCTGCCTGCCTGCCTGCCTGCCTGCCTGCCTGCCTGCCTGCCTGCCTGCCTGCCTGCCTGCCTGCCTGCCTGCCTGCCTGCCTGCCTGCCTGCCTGCCTGCCTGCCTGCCTGCCTGCCTGCCTGCCTGCCTGCCTGCCTGCCTGCCTGCCTGCCTGCCTGCCTGCCTGCCTGCCTGCCTGCCTGCCTGCCTGCCTGCCTGCCTGCCTGCCTGCCTGCCTGCCTGCCTGCCTGCCTGCCTGCCTGCCTGCCTGCCTGCCTGCCTGCCTGCCTGCCTGCCTGCCTGCCTGCCTGCCTGCCTGCCTGCCTGCCTGCCTGCCTGCCTGCCTGCCTGCCTGCCTGCCTGCCTGCCTGCCTGCCTGCCTGCCTGCCTGCCTGCCTGCCTGCCTGCCTGCCTGCCTGCCTGCCTGCCTGCCTGCCTGCCTGCCTGCCTGCCTGCCTGCCTGCCTGCCTGCCTGCCTGCCTGCCTGCCTGCCTGCCTGCCTGCCTGCCTGCCTGCCTGCCTGCCTGCCTGCCTGCCTGCCTGCCTGCCTGCCTGCCTGCCTGCCTGCCTGCCTGCCTGCCTGCCTGCCTGCCTGCCTGCCTGCCTGCCTGCCTGCCTGCCTGCCTGCCTGCCTGCCTGCCTGCCTGCCTGCCTGCCTGCCTGCCTGCCTGCCTGCCTGCCTGCCTGCCTGCCTGCCTGCCTGCCTGCCTGCCTGCCTGCCTGCCTGCCTGCCTGCCTGCCTGCCTGCCTGCCTGCCTGCCTGCCTGTCTGTCTGTCTGTCTGTCTGTCTGTCTGTCTGTCTGCCTGTCTGCCTGCCTGCCTGCCTGCCTGCCTGCCTCTCTCTCTCTCTCTCTCTCTCTCTCTCTCTCTCTCTCTCTCTCTCTCTCTCTCTCTCTCTCTCTCTCTCTCTCGGAGAACAATGGTGTTGTTGACTGCTGCAGTACTGACAGTAGACACTGTGTGGCAGTGTTCTCAAATGTACTGCTGTCACAGCCACTGTTTGTCATTAAGTGCAAGGGCAGTAAATCTGTTTTGACATGGAAGCACACAGGGCTCTGTGGAGATCACGGGAGGGGGGAGGGGGGGGGGGGGGGGGGGGGGGGGATCACAACACTGACAAGGAGGTACGTGAAATAAGTCCACTGGTTCACAACAAACAGTGAGTTAAGGTCAATAAGAAGAGTATTGGGTCTCACAGGGTCACATGATCACAAGGTTCAACCTCAGATCAGACGGCCTCATAGACGTCTCTACATCACGAGAAGTGAGTGAGAAATGTCAACTTTTGCTCTTTTGGTTCAGTGGAAACACTGAGCTTCAGACCAGATCTGCTAATCACAGAGAGACTATCGGGGGGGGGGGGGGAGTGATTCCTGATGTGTTATAGTATGAATGTCTTTAAATGTTATGAATGTTAGACGTCCTCCATGTTTATTGTGTTGTCCTTACCCGTCTGTGTTTCCATATTCCATCATGTTTTAGAGTCCGCGCCCAGGGCGCCCTAAACCGGTGTAGTTTGGCGCGTGTTTAAATAAACGGACTATGACTATGACGAGGGGAGTACGGGGGAAATGATTAAGGAGAGCACTTTGACAAACGGGACTGATGGACTCCGAATCAGAAAACTCAGAACCAAGTGACTCTCCTAACCCTAATCCTATCCTACGGGCCGAACAGGGGCTAGACACCGTCACTGAGCCAGTCCTTCTACAGCAGCCCCATGCAGACCATCACAGATGAGTGGATGAACAACAGCCAAGCGAGAGGCGCCGTCCAAAAAAGTGAAGTGGGAGAGAGAAAAAAAGGACAGGAAGGAGAGGAGGGAGACAAGAACAGAGAAGGTTCTAGATTTCCACCAACGGGGAAGAGACAGGAACAACAATGGAACATAATGGTAGGCTGACGGGAGATGAGGAGAGAAGGGGGGGGGAAGCGAGGAAAAATATGAGGGAGCAGAAAAAAACCAACCTTTCTTGAAGGCTCGCGGGGAGTCAGATAGATCACCTGGGGGTGGGGGGGGTGGGGGGGGGGGGCGAGCAACACAAGAAAAGAAACGGAAAGAGGAAAAGAGAGAAGAGAGAAAAACCCCAAGGTGAGCAGAGAACAGACAGGGTTATCAAGCTGTGTTAAACGACTGAGAGAAGCTTCCGGAATGAAGGGATGCAGGGACGCTTCCGGAGTTAAAATCAGAGACAAATCCAAATCGAAAGTGGTTTCAAAATCAGCCAATTCTATCAAAGCCCTGGTTCCATCAGAGCGCTGCGTGTCCGTATGTCATCTGGTTGTCATTTCCCATTGTCCAGTATCTCACTTTGGTCTTCGCTGATGGTTTAAATTGTTTTGTTTGGCACCAACACAACACGGCACCACAGGAGAGGATGAGTCCTGTTCACTGAGAGGCACATTTCCAAATGGTAAATGGACTGCACTTATATGGCGCCTTTATCCGAAGCGCTTTACAACGGCCTCTCATTCACCCATTCACACACACATTCACACACCAATGGCGGCAAGCTACCATGCAAGACGCCGGCCGGCCCGCTCACTGAGAGCAATTTGGGGTTCAGTGTCTTGCCCAAGGACACTTCAACATGTGGCCAGCCGGGGCTCGAACCGCCGATCTGCCGACCTTGTGATCATTAGACGGCGGCTCTACCTCCTGAGACACAGCCTCTACCTCCTGAGACACAGCCTCTACCTCCTGAGACACAGCCTCTACCTCCTGAGACACAGGCTCTATCTCCTGAGACACAGCCTCTATCTCCTGAGACACAGACGCCCCAAAGCGTTTGTCTCCAGCTCGGTGGTGTTGCGTTGACGGCTAAGCCGCAGGGAAGCGTTCTGGGTCTGGCCTGGTACCACTAGGTGGAGGTACCATTCTGGCTCACATAAGCAAAAACCCCATGTCTCCATAACACACCTGGACATGTCTTCTTCCCCTGTCCCATACAGTACACAGAGTCACCTTGACTGGTCAACAACATAGAGCTAGAGTCCCTCTCTGTTCAACAGCTCAGTGTGTTACTGAAGACATGTCCTGTGGAAAGACTACTATGTCAACAGCTCTTTGTAGATTAGCCTGTTAGCTTCCGTTCAAGACAGCAGTTGATAACAGGAGGTAAGAGCAAAGACCCGTGATTAGCCTCTTCATCCCGTGGTGCTGTCTCCCTAGGGTCAGGGTTAGTACAGTAGTGCTGTCCACCTGGGGTGAGGGTTAGTACAGTGGTGCTGTCCACCTAGGGTTAGGGGTTAGTACAGTAGTTCTGGGACTCTGACTCACCCTCGGGCTCGGGGCGGGCCCCCAGGGAGGTGACCTGGAAGGGGCGGTAGGGTTTCCCCTGGGGGGACGTCATCTCCACGCTCTCCTCCGAGGACACGGTAAGGTCCGGCTGGGACTCTGAGATGGAGGACAGGAACTGGTCCATGTCTGCCTTCTGCTCCTGGAGCAGCTCGTCTGGAGAGAGAGAGAGAGAGAGAGAGAGAGAGAGAGAGAGAGAGAGAGAGAGAGAGAGAGAGAGAGAGAGAAGGCTGTGTGAGCAGACTCATCTATCTATCATCTATCTATTCATCTATGTATCTATCTATCTATCTATCTATGTATCTATCTATGTATCTATCTATATATCTATCTATCTATGTATCTATCTATCTATGTATGTATCTATCTATCTATGTATCTATCTATCTATATATCTATGTATCTATCTATCTATCTATCTATCTATCTATCTATCTATCTATCTATCTATAGGTAGAGAAGGCCGTGTGAGCAGACAGACACCCTAATACTGATCCACAGGGACTAAGGCAGTAATGAACAAGATGAGCTCCAAAACCAATTACCACTACGCCCTCATACTGCAATCATCACAATACAGAAGCTGCCAAAAAGTCCATTCCCATTGCTCAAAACCCCCCAATTAGTTTTCAGAGATATTTTCCCTGTAAATCCGCCCACATCTCTCATCTGGGAGCAGCATGGAGCAGCTGTGACCCTGTTCTGTCAGGGCGTCAGGTCCACTTTAATCTACGCTGCTCACCAAGTTATGGCTCCTTGTATGAATGGTAAAATTAACAAGATATTAAAAAAGAAAAAATGAGAGCCCCCGACCGAGCACAAAACCCAACAGAGTAGGACGCAGAGGCGAAGACCTAGTAGTTGCTTGAGCTGCAAAAGGCCTATCATCTATCATCATACTATACTCACTATACTATACTATACTATACTGCAGTAGTATTATACTCACCAATCTCGTCCTGGATCTCCTCTGCCACGTAGGGAACCTTGTAGAGCAGAGACAGACTCTGGTTCATCCTCTCCTCAATCACACGCAGGTGGGTCATCACCTGAGACAGACAGACAGACAGACGTTCAGACTGATAACCACACACATGCCATGAATAATCATCATGAACAATCACACTGTACTGTAGGTAGACAGACAGAAAGAGCTAACTGTTTATTGGAAAAATGTGACCTTTTATTTTCTTTGGTTGGACCGTTCAACGGCCCATTAGTTCCCCTGTGGAGTTTTCTTTGTTGATACAAAACAACTCTTTCATGTTAGTTCTGGTATCGTAGCGTGTTGTTTGTAACATGTTAGGGTTAGTGTGTTGTTTGTAACGTGTTAGGGTTAGCATGTTGTTTGTAACGTGTTAGGGTTAGCATGTTGTTTGTAACGTGTTAGGGTTAGCATGTTGTTTGTAACATGTTAGGGTTAGCGTGTTGTCTGTAACGCAGCTACATCCAGCAGCATGGCTTCAGGGCATTATACCCTGGTTCTACCCTGGTTCTACCTTGGTTCTACCCTGGACCGATGGGTCGTAACAGAACCTCTGAGACGGAGGTGGTCTGGTCTGGTCAGGACCGGTACTGACCTGGGACTTCATCTGGGCCGCCTTCTCTGGGTCCACAGCCAGGACGTGCTGGTAGTGGCGGATGGTGTGCTGGCGGTCCTTGTTCTCAGCACGAACGTACCTCCTCAGGGACTGGAGGATACGGTGGGGCTGAGGGGACAAGGGAGGAGGGAGGAGGGAGGGGAGGAGGGAGGAGGGAGGGGAGGGGAGGAGGGAAGTGAGAGCAGAGGGAGGGGAGGAGGTAAGGGAGGTCAAATCTTAGTTTTCATGTGATGCTATGTGTGTGTGTGACAGGGTTAGGAGACGGGAGAGACAGTAAACAGTACAGAGATGCTGAGGTGCGTACCCTGGGGGAGAGAGTGAGAGAGATAGAGAGACAGAGACAGAGAGAGAGAGAGACAGAGAGAGAGAGACACAGAGACAGAGACAGAGAGAGAGAGAGAGAGACAGAGACAGAGACAGAGAGAGAGAGAGAGAGAGAGACAGAGACAGAGACAGAGACAGAGACAGAGACAGAGACAGAGAGAGAGAGAGAGAAAGAGAGAACAGTCCAGAGATGCTAGGTGCTAGATGCTAGATGCTAGGTGCTAGATGCTAGGTGCTAGATGCTAGGTGCTAGATGCTAGGTGCTAGATGCTAGATGCTAGGTGCTATATGCTAGATGCTATGTGCTAGGTGCTAGATGCTAGGTGCTAGGTGCTAGATGCTAGGTGCTAGGTGCTAGATGCTAGGTGCTAGGTGCTATATGCTAAATGCTAGGTGCTAGATGCTAGGTACCCTGGGGGGGTCTGCCTGCAGGGCGGCCAGGTAGTTCTCCAGCGCCAGGCGTCGGCGGTCGTTGAGCATGGCCTCCACCCGCGCCAGGTGAGTCTCCACCAGCTGCTGCTTCTCACTGGCCGCCTCCTCCTCCAGAGACTCCACCATGGCCTGGAAGTGCTGCAGACAGACACACAGACAGTCAGACAGTCAGACACACAGACACACAGTCAGACAGACAGACAGAGACTCCACCATGACAGACAGACAGTCAGACAGACAGACACACAGACAGTCAGACAGTCAGACAGACAGACAGACAGACAGACACACAGACAGTCAGACACACAGACAGTCAGTCAGACAGTCAGACAGACAGACAGAGACTCCACCATGGCCTGGAAGTGCTGCAGACAGACAGACAGTCAGACAGACAGACAGTCAGACACACAGACACACAGTCAGACAGACAGACAGAGACTCCACCATGACAGACAGACAGACAGACAGACAGACAGACAGAGACTCACACAGCCACACCCTGAGAGCCCAGCCCAGTTCAGCCCCAGCAGGTCTCTCAGGTCCTCTGACCAGGGTTTGTTGGTTGTCCCCCGTGCCAGATTAAAAACCAAAGGTGATGGAGCATTCCTAACCGTGGCTCCCAAACTCTGCTCTTCCCTTGGATCTTAGATCAGCGGTCTCGGTCGAGGCTTTTAAAAAACAGCTCAAGACTGTCCTGTACAGACAGGCTTTTGGCTAACCCCAAAAGCCTGTCTTTCTGTGTCTTGTTATTATTTGTTGTACACTTGTTATTTGTTTCTTGTTTTTATTTTCACTTGTTTGCCGATTTCTTTTAACCTGCTATTACTTTTGCTCTTTAATTATGTTTTTATAGCCTATGTAAAGCACTTTGTGACCGCGGGTCTGTGATAGGTGCTATAGAAATACACTTTACTTACTTACTTACACTCCGCTCACACACTCTTAAAAACACTACAAAAGCTCTGGGTCTCTCCTCAGGCATATCTGGGGAGTTTGAGACTCATTTAGAGCCGACCACATTCAGAAACTGCCCTATTTTAGCCTTGCAGCAATATAGATAGAGAGCATTGAGGAGAGACAGAGTTCTAATGGGGACACATAGTTAAGAGATATACCGTAGGTGTTTTAAGAGGCCCAGACAAACACAAGACCTCCCAGAGGAGGAGACCAGACAGAGTCTTACCTGGATCAGCGTCTGCTTCTCTACCTTGGGCAGGTTCTTAGCCTGGCTCTCTGCCTCCTCCCACTCCTTCCTTACCTGGGGGGGGGAGGGAGGGAGGGAGGGAGAGAGGGAGGGAGGGAGGGAGGGAGGGAGAGACAGAGAGAGAGAGAGAGAGACAGAGTGAGAGAGAGAGAGAGAGAGAGAAAGAGAGTGAGAGAGTGAGAGACAGAGAGACAGAGTGAGAGAGAGTGAGAGAGAGAGTGAGAGACAGAGTGAGAGAGACAGAGTGAGAGAGAGAGAGAGAAAGAGAGAGACAGAGAGACAGAGAGAGAGAGACAGAGGTGTCAGTGGCATATCCACCTCGCCAGAGTTGTATATGTAATAATAATAATAATAATAATAATAATAATAATAATAATACTCTCTCTTCTCACACTCCCCCCCCCACCCCTCCTCACCCTCTCCATGCGGTTGCGGTGTCTGATCTCCAGCTGTTCCTTGGCCTTCTGGAAGCGGCTGTGCTCCTTGTCATCAGCCGGCGTCTCAAAGTAGACGTCCACATCATCAGTGGGCTGGGGGGTGGGGGGGGCGGCTGGGGAGACAGAGAGACATCATCAGTGGGCTGGGGGGTGGGGGGGGTGAGACAGACAGACAGACAGACAGACAGATCAGAGAGAACGACATACAGGTGCACTTGGCAAATAGAGACAGTTGAAGAGAAGGTGGAACACACAGAGGTTAAGTGAGAACACACCTAGAGGTTAAGAGGAACACACCTAGAGGTTAAGAGGAACACACATAGAGGTTAAGAGGAACACACATAGAGGTTAAGAGGAACACACCTAGAGGTTAAACACACATCGAGGTTAAGAGGAACACACATAGAGGTTAAGTGAGAACACACATAGAGGTTAAGTGAGAACACACATAGAGGTCCTCAAGCGGTCCTCCAATCCCAGTTACTCTGAGAGAATCTGACAGTATTTCCTTTTGGATTTCCGTCATGTTCCTTGGTTGTCTTCCGACAGCTCATGTCTCTAACATGAATAGAGATCTCTTTGTTGAAAAGGTCATCTGAGGTACGTCCGGAAGGCTGGAGTGTTCTAACTCTCAACCAATGATACCTCAGTGTTCTAACTCTCAACCAATGATACCTCAGTGTTCTAACTCTCAACCAATGATACCTCAGTGTTCTAACTCTCAACCA
>NC_137687.1:14833838-14836338 GCF_963989245.1 Nansenia antarctica | reverse complement strand
GGCTGGAAACCTTACCGTTAATTAATTGGGACTAAAAAAAGGAATAGCAGTTGAGTAAAAGTGGAAATAGATAGATAGATAGATTAGATTAAATAGGGCATCATTCTAATCACTCATAGTTTCCTGGTCCTTGTCATTTCTTTACAGAGATATTACGGCTGTCAAAACTGCAGAGTCACTACCCATCTTCCGTCGTAGACTGAAGACCCATCTCTTCAGGTTACACCTTAACTGCTCCTCCTGAGACATCTACTACCCCCCAGCACTGTGTCTCCTGACGACACCCGCTTTCCCCCCTCTACTGTGTCCCCTAAAAACTTATATTGCCCCCCCTGTACTGTTTCTCTGTTTCTCCAGTGTCTATATATAAAAATTCAAATAAAGTCTAGGTTTAGAAGAAGGTGATATGAAGAAGGCTTTCCTTCTATCAATGGCCCCGGGCCTGAGCTAGATTACTCTTCCTGCTACGACTGGTGGACTGATGATTCACTTGCTAAGTCAAATGTATTGATTGTAAGTCGCTTTGGAATAAGACGTCTGCTAAATGCCAAAAATGTAAATGTAAAAAATGTAATATTACAGGAAGGACATCTGACCAGGGTTCCCACACCTCTGAAACATCAAATTCAAGCACCTTTCAAGGACTTTCAAGGACTTTCAAGACTCAATTCCCTCAAATTCAAGGACCCAACACGGCATAGTTTATTTTGTTTTATTTATTTTTTTTTCCGATTTTTATCCCTTTTTCACCCAATTTGGTAGCCAATTGAACCCAACCTAGCATCCAATTAATCCCCTGCCTATTGCGAAGGATCCGCCGCACGACCCCGTGGCCGGCAGTCCCAGAAGAGGCCGCCAGGCAGACTAGCTGACTGGCTCCTCGAGCCCAGCACCTGTTATTCCGGCACCCCGGGGGCGCTGTTGCGCGACGGATCCTTGTCCGGAAATACTCCTATACCGCCCTCGGGAGCGGCCGCCCAATATGCCGCTCCCCGTGTGTGCCCCAGCCATATCCGGATCTGGCGAGCTGGGATACGATCCCAGTCCCCCGGTGGGCAGCTTGCACTAGTGGCCAGTGCTTAGACCGCTACACCCACCGCGGGGCACTACACAGCATAGTTTGAGACAGAACTAGTTGACGAGCTAAGTAAACATTTTTTTAATATTATATTTTCGAGATATATATTTAGAGAGAGGGAGAGAGAGAGAGGGGAATTCAAGCACCTTCAATGACCCATGTCTATTTTCAAAACATTTTAAGACCTCGATTTCTTTTTCCTCAAATTCACAAACTTTCAAGGATTTCAAGGACCCGTGGGAGCCCTGGTCTGACACTTTAACACCTGGCCATGCAGCTGACTACTCTAACCCTAAACCTACGATCTCCTGGCTTCTACCAAACTGTCAGGTAGAGAAACAGGGTTTCCTGCAGGGGTGCTAGTGTAGATCAGACAGTCTAGACTGTTTTCTTCGAAGGGAATAACCCTTTACTTTGCGTAATTCACTTCACAAATGTATTATTCATACACATGATGTAATTCAGGGCAGTGTGTAGAATAAAAGACAACGGTGTCTTGTGAAAAAAAATCGATTGTTCGTATCGATTGTTTGCATCCCATACTGCAGTGTTAAACATACGCTGTAGAGGTCATCTGAGAGGTTAAACGGAACAGCTGATTTGGCAGGAGTAAAGAGTCAGATGTGAACACTGTCATCAAACACAGATGGATCGTTACCACAGACCGATAGGGGAAAGGGAGAGAGAGAGAGACAGAGAGACAGAGACACAGAGAGAGAGAGAGAGAGAGAGAGAGAGGAGAGAGAGAGACAGAGACACAGAGAGAGAGAGAGAGAGACAGAGAGAGAGACAGAGAGAGAGAGAGAGAGAGAGACACAGAGAGAGAGACAGAGAGAGAGAGAGACACAGAGAGAGAGACAGAGAGAGAGACAGAGAGACAGACAGAGACACAGAGAGAGAGAGAGAGAGAGACAGAGAGACAGAGAGAGAGACAGAGACACAGAGAGAGACACAGAGAGAGAGACAGAGAGAGAGAGAGAGACAGAGAGAGAGAGAGACAGAGAGAAAGAGAGAGAGAGAGAGAGAGAGAGAGAGAGAGAGAGAGAGAGAGAGGAAGAGGGCATGATAAGGACTAGGCTGAGATCTGAGGGGAGGAGGGGAGGACTCATCATAGAGGTCTAGAGGCTGAACAAAGAGGAGGGCTGGAGCGTCTAACCTCTCATTTAGAGTTCACCACAGCCCAGCCTGGGGCGGAGCGGACCGCTGCACTCAGCCAGAGGACTGGTGAGAAGTCAGTGTTTGGGAAAATGAGAGGGTAGGAAGGGAGGAGGAGGAGGAGGAGGAGAGGAGGAAGGAGAGGAGGAGGAGGAAGAGGAGGAGGAGGGGGAGGGTAGGAAGGGAGGAGGAAGAGGAGGAGGAGGAGGAGGGTAGGAAGGGAGGAGGAAGAGGAGGAGGAGGAGGGTAGGAAGGGGAGGAGGAGAG
>NC_137687.1:14828290-14833638 GCF_963989245.1 Nansenia antarctica | reverse complement strand
CAATGACCACGAGAAGAACAGGTAACAACCCCATGTAATTGTGTTTTCAAAGGTAATGGTGTTTTTAAACACTGTTACTGAATCATGAATGAAATGTCCTGTTTACTGATGGAGGCAGACCCTGGTCCCCCGGGGAGGGATGGAGAGGAGAGGAGAGGAGAGGAGAGGAGAGGAGGGGAGAGGAGAGGAGAGGAGAGGAGAGGAGGGGAGAGGAGAGGAGAGGAGAGGAGAGGAGAGGAGGGGAGAGGAGAGGAGAGGAGAGGAGAGGAGAGGAGAGGAGAGGAGAGGAGAGGAGAGGAGAGGAGAGGAGGGGAGAGGAGAGGAGAGGAGAGGAGAGGAGAGAGAGGAGAGGAGAGGAGAGGAGAGGAGAGGAGAGGAGAGGAGAGGAGAGGAGAGGAGAGGAGAGGAGAGGAGAGGAGAGGAGAGGAGAGGAGAGGAGAGGAGAGGAGAGGAGGGGAGAGGAGAGGAGAGGAGGGGAGAGAGGCGGAGGGTTACTTGCCTGGTCAACAGGCTCTCAATTAGGGATGCACCGATACCACTTTATTTTAGACCAACTGAAGTACACGGACTAATGGTAAATGGACTGACTCATATATCTCCTTATTCCAAAGCTCTTTACAACGGCCTCTCATTCACCCATTCACACACACCAATGGCGGCAAGCTACCATGCAAGGCGCCGGCCCGCTTACTGGGAGCAATTTGGGGTGCAGTGTATTGCCCAAGGACACCTCGACATGTGGCCAGCTGGGGCTCGAACCGCCGATCTGCCAACCTTGTGATCATTAGACAGCGGCTCTACCTCCTGAGACACAGCCTCTACCTCCTGAGACACAGCCTCTACCTCCTGAGACACAGCCTCTACCTCCTGAGACACAGGCTCTACCTCCTGAGACACAGCCTCTACCTCCTGAGACACAGCCTCTACCTCCTGAGACACAGCCTCTACCTCCTGAGACACAGGCTCTACCTCCTGAGACACAGCCTCTACCTCCTGAGACACAGGCTCTACCTCCTGAGACACAGCCTCTACCTCCTGAGACACAGCCTCTACCTCCTAATGATTATAATAATAATTTTGCCATTTAGCAGACGCTTTTAATCCAAAGCGATTTACAATTACGAATTACAGGGACATTCCCCCTGGAGTAACTGAGGGCTAAGTGCCTTACTCAAGGGCACACTAGTAGTGGTGTGGTTTCAGGCGGGATTTGAACTCACAACCTTCCGATCACAAGTCCAACTCACTATCCACTAGACCACCACTACCCCTCCTGAGACACAACCTCTACCTCCTGAGACACAGCCGCCCCAGGGAGGGAGATTAGATATCAGACAGGCTGGATCTGCAGGATTAGTCAACTGAATCCGACTCCGATATTGCTCTGTCACCTCTGCCTCTGGTTAAGCTGTCCTGTAATCCCTCATATCTCCTCTGGTTAAACTGTCCTGTAATTAGTGATGCTCCGATCTGATCGGCGCCGATCGGTATCGGCCGATATGGCCTTGATCGGTTTTGATCGGAGTTCTCAAAACGGCCGATCAAACATGACCGATCAGTTTACAAAATGGCGTCGCCAGTCTGGAAATATTACACAGTGTCGGAAAGAGACAACATGCCGTTTGTAATGTCTGCTCAAAAGAAATACCTTGCGGAGGAACGCACGCAAGGTCTTTCAATACCACGAATATCATACGGCATTTGCTGCGTTCGTCGATTCGCTCAGAGAGCGCCGAAGCGCACACTGGGCTCGACGTCATAAAGGGACCGAGTGCTTTGATTGGACGAGAGGCGTTCCACGAGTGCTGGTCAGAGTTCCAGCGCGACTTCACGAGCGTAGTGTAGGTAGTGTTCACCGACGTCATGTGACCCCGCGAGCAGGAAGTCACTTGGCCCATAGCAACAACAACTATTAGCGCGTGAGTTTTAGGTCTTCCTCTGTGCCCCTTGCACAAGTGTAGATAGCGAGCGACTTTTCAGCAGCAGGACATATTTTAGATGATAAGAGGAACAGGCTGAGTGCCAAAAACGCTGAGATGCTTGTATTTCTCAAGGCTAATCTGCCAGTGATGCTGCTTAATCAGAAGTAAGGTTTGAGTCTGAAATCTCCTTAGGTGCAATGTTTTGTTTTTTTGTTTTATTGATTATTGCTGACTTGCTGTCTTATCTCCTCCTAAATATGACTTGAAACTGACTGACTTGAAACAGTATTTTATATTTGGCTATAGCCTGTTTATGTTGCAGTTTAGTTTGGGTATGTTTATTGTTCCTCAGGAAAGCTACAGTTACAGTATAAGCTCCAAGTTCTCTAAGAGCCCCTAGTTCCTCTCATTCGAGTGGAATGTTGCACATTTGATGTGACAGTGTACATTTTATTTATTATGATTTTTATTTTCACATTTTATTTGTTTTTCCTGAAGTAAGCTACAGGTGGTTGTGAATTCAATAAAACAGATGGTCGTCAATTCATGATACTTTCTCATCTCCTAATTTCATTTAAATACTTAATATACAATGTCAATGGTGTTAAGAATAATTTAAAACATAAATAATGCTACACAATAAATAGAATGCTTCAATTGCCATTTTCGACGCTGTGATCGGTGATCGGTGATATCGGATCGGCAGATCACTGATTCCAGTGATCGGCACCAAAAACCCTGATCGGAGCATCTCTACCTGTAATCCCTCATATCTCCTCTGGTTAAACTGTCCTGTAATCCCTCATATCTCCTCTGGTTAAACTGTCCTGTAATCCCTCATATCTCCTCTGGCTAAACTGTCCCATAATCCCTCATATCTCCTAGCTGCCTCATATCTCCCTCATATCTCCTAGCTGAGGAGAAGGCTGATATATTTGAGCGAGGGCAATGGAGAGCACCTGATATGCTAATAATGCTAATAAGGCTAATAAGGCTAGTAATAATGCTAGTAGTTTAGCCTGTTAATGGTTTCCCTAGTCCTTGAACTGCCTATGTAAAAATGGTCTTACCTAAGCATTTATAAACATGTCTTACCTAAGCATTTATAAACATGTCTTACCTAAGCATTTATAAACATGTCTTACCTAAGCATTTATAAACATGTCTTACCTAAGCATTTATAAACATGTCTTACCTAAGCATTTATAAACATGTCTTACCTAAGCATTTATAAACATGTCTTACCTAAGCATTTATAAGGCACGACAACGTGGGCGTGGCCTTTGCACAGCTTCTTCTCCTTGCACCAGTTCTCGATGGTGATCTGTTGGTTGGCTTCCACCACGTTGGTGATCTGCAGTTCAGGGTACATCTGTGGGGGAGAGGGGAGAGCATGGAAGGGGGAGAGAGGGTGAGAGAGAGCAATGTTGAGAGAGAAAATGAGGGGAAGAGGTACATGGAGTTTCAACAGCATCCAGATACCATCTGCTCCATGGTGAAACATGAATGACACTTAACCCTTAACCCCTAACACTTAACCCTAACCCTTTACACTAAAGCAAGGCCTCCTCAAAACCTACAGCTGATTTCCAGCAACATCTGGAATGTGTTGCAGATGGTATGCATGGGGGAGGGGGGGGGCGACAGTTACTAGGTTAGCCTACTGTATATAACTGAGCAATCCCACTGTAATAACGTTCTGAGCAGGGCTGACGGCCCTCTTAATGACAGCCCCCCCCAATCCCCCCCACCCCTCCAGGTTAATGACAGCCCCCCCCCAATCCCCCCCACCCCTCCAGGTTAATGACAGCCCCCCCCCCCTCCAGGTTAATGACCGCCCCCCCCCAGTCCCCCCCCCCTCCAGGTTAATGACAGCCCCCCCCCAAGGTAATGACAGCCCCCCCCAGGTTAATGACAGTCCGTCCGTCAGTCCCCCCAGGTTAATCAGGTGGCCTCACCTCCTGGCAGTACTGCAGCACCCCCTCCTTGGTCCCCAGGCAGCTCTTGGTCCCGGAGGGGTCCGTCTCCCAGCGGCCAGTCTGGATGTTGACGTGCATGTTCAGCTTCCCGCAGAACATGGCCACCTGCGGCTCGGCCACCGCAAACCCGGTGCCTGCGTTGGCTGCCAGCGCCTGAGGAGGGAGAGAAGAAAGGGGGATGAGACGGAGGGGTTAACGCACCCCCTCATTACAGGACCATAAAACCTGAGAGGATTCTGGCCCGCCGTCAGAACTGAGAAACAAGTCTGCCAACCGGTTATGAGGCCAAAGCCTTTGGGAAAGAAGTCGTTTGAGAGAGCAGTTTTAACACACGGAGCAGAGCCCACCTCATAGCAGGCCCACCTCATAGCAGGCCCACCTCATAGGTTAATTGGTCTGGAGAACTGTTCAGAGTAAGTACAGAGTAACTATAACAATGCCTGTCAACACCTGGCAACCGATGCCACTCAGCACAGAGCTCACAGAGCTCAGAGACCCAGACAGAACAACCAGACAGAACAACCAGACAGTAACAACCAGACAGAAACAACCAGAAGAGAGACAGAGACAGAGAGACAGAAACAGAGAGAGATAGAGAGAGAGAGACAGAGACAGAGAGAGACAGAGACAGAGAGACAGAAACAGAGAGAGACAGAGACAGAGAGACAGAAACAGAGAGAGAGAGACAGAGAGAGAGACAGAGAGAGAGAGACAGAGAGAGAGACAGAGAGAGAGACAGAGACAGAGAGACAGAGACAGAGAGACAGAGAGAGAGAGATAGAGACAGAGAGACAGAGACAGAGAGTGAGAGACAGAGACAGAGAGATAGATAGAGATAGAGAGAGCTCTAACTACTCCGTCACACATCACAACACATTCCAGGACCAGGGGTCCAGCTCTGGTGGTCCAGTCCTCCAGGGACAGGGCTCTGGCCACAAGCAAATGGATCATTTAACCCTGATGACACTTGGCAGATAATATTGTTGAGACAACAAACAAGGCAACGATACTGTTAAGATGTTTGGTTTTGGGATACAACAAGGGTTAAGGTAGGGGCACAGAAATAAGGATGAAAGGATCATTTGTCACTGGAAATTCCCATATCTGTGTTACTACAGACTTCACCCCCACCCTACACTCAGGGACTGGGGACAAATAACCATAGTTTCCCTCTGTGTGTCCTTCCTGTGGTCATAAACGATGATTGTCTCTGCAGTTCCTCTTTCCGCAGGCAGGAAGCAGTCACACCCTCTAAGTCCACCCGTGCGACCAGATAAAATGGACAACAAGCCAACATGACTGTATAATCGGCTGTCAAATTGCAATGGAACCTATCGCTAAGCCACGCCCCCAAAATAGAAATTGTCCAACCATATCACAGCAAAAGTCACTACAGGCAGAAAACTCGGACAAACAACTCGCTAATATCCGATGGTGGAAAGCTTCT
>NC_137687.1:14648290-14823290 GCF_963989245.1 Nansenia antarctica | reverse complement strand
AGAGGGGGGGACTGTAGAGGGGGGGACTGTAGAGGGGGGGGGACTGTAGAGGGGGGGGGACTGTAGAGGGGGGACTGTAGAGGGGGGGACTGTAGAGGGGGGGACTGTAGAGGGGGGGGACTGTAGAGGGGGGGGGACTGTAGAGAGGGGGGGACTGTAGAGGGGGGGGGACTGTAGAGGGGGGGACTGTAGAGGGGGGGGGACTGTAGAGGGGGGGACTGTAGAGAGGGGGGGACTGTAGAGGGGGGGGGACTGTAGAGGGGGGGACTGTAGAGGGGGGGGGACTGTAGAGGGGGGGACTGTAGAGGGGGGGGACTGTAGAGGGGGGGGACTGTAGAGGGGGGGGGACTGTAGAGAGGGGGGGACTGTAGAGGGGGGGACTGTAGAGAGGGGGACTGTAGAGGGGGGGACTGTAGAGGGGGGGGACTGTAGAGAGGGGGACTGTAGAGGGGGGGGGACTGTAGAGGGGGGGACTGTAGAGGGGGGGGGGACTGTAGAGGGGGGGACTGTAGAGGGGGGGGGACTGTAGAGGGGGGGACTGTAGAGGGGGGACGACTGTAGAGGGGGGGGGACTGTAGAGGGGGGGGGACTGTAGAGGGTGGGACTGTAGAGGGGGGGACTGTAGAGGGGGGGGGACTGTAGAGGAGGGGACTGTAGAGGGGGGGACTGTAGAGGGGGGGACTGTAGAGGGGGGGACTGTAGAGGGGGGGGACTGTAGAGGGGGGGGTCTGTAGCGGGGGTAGAGACAGCCACAAAGTCACATTTCCCTATCAGCTTCAGACGCCTCCTCTTCCTCTTCAGAAGGTTAGGAAGTGAAAAAAGAGTCATAAAAGAACAAAGGCTTCATGTTCCCGGTCCTCCTAACAGAAGGGCAGAACTCACTGAGATGCAAATGAGCCGCTGGGGCTGAAACGGTCTTTTGTCTTCCACTGGCCTGTTAACACAGAGGGAAGAGCATTTCTGGTCTATACGACTGGAACTGCCGTGTGACTCACCCTCCCAACCCCACAAACCCACGGCATGACTAACTCACACACCACACTCACACACTCACACTCACACACCACACTCACACTGGGGAGAGTCCAGTAGCAACTTTCCCCTGAACAGAATGACCAGTGACGTAAACATTCACAAGTACAGTTCACAGGAGGTGTCTGTGTGGTGTTCTATGAGCCGGTCACTGAACCATACACCCCACACGCATCCATCACTTTGCTTTTGGTGAGAACGCTGCTCGAGGCAGTCCATAGGAAAACAACAGCGCATGCGTGTTGATCTGGATAAGAGCGGGACGAACGGGCAATTTTCTATTTTTCTGACCAATCAACTACCACGTCTGTTGCTTCGATTGCGTATGTTACTTTGTTTACATAAAGGGCTGTGAGAACGCAAATCTGAGAAATAATTTATGCAACAATGTTGCGAACTCATCCACTTGCTCCGGGTCTCGATTCGGACTTTCATGTGAGAACATGACCTCACATTAAACAATGACAAATCCTTTACACAGTAAGGTCACTCCCACAGAGCTCTATGGCCGATCCCACTAAGTCCACAACTTGAAGTGGTCGACATTCCAGCCTTATCTTAGTCTGGAAAAAGGGGCCAAAGCACTTGACTCCTAGGACATTTTCTTTTATAGCCATAAAATAATGACAAAATAAATGTTTAGCAGTTATACCCTATCCCTGTCTGTCCGTCTGTCTGTCTGTCAGGGGTGATAACCTGGCCCTACAGCAGGACTGTAGCAGACATGAATGACGACTTGTTCAAACGCCCCGTCACTATGGAAACCCTTCACAAAAGCATCTCAGCTATTCACACAGAATAACAGAGAGGGCACAGAAGAAAGACATGGAGAGGGCGAGAGAGAGAAGTACACTGTAGTAGTGGAGTAGGGGAGGGGGGGGGGGGCAGGGGGGAGAGAGGGGAGATGGAGAGAGGGGGAGAGGACAGCGGGAGATGGAGAGAGGGGGAGAGGACAGCAGAAGAGGGGAAAGCCATGACAGTGAGAGAGACGAGGACATTTAACAGGATAATGACCCAAAACACACAGGTAGAAGCACCCAAGAGTGGATAAGAACTAAACATTGGACTATTCTGAAGTGGCCTTCTAGGAGCCCTGATCTGAACGCTATTGAACATGTAAAGAGCTGAAACATGCAGTCTGGAGAAGCAGCCTTCACACCTGAGACAGCTGGAGCAGTGTGCTCAGGAGTGGGCCAAACCACCTGTTGACAGGTGCAGAAGTCTCACTGAGAGCTCCAGAAATCACTTGATTACAGTGATTGCCTCTAAAGGTTGTGCGACAAAATATTAGGTTACCGGTCCCATAATCTTGGTCCATGCCATTTTCATTCGTTTTATTATTTAAAATATTCTGTTGAATCAAAAATCAAGCAAGCAAAGTCTGATTTCTATTAAATATGGAATAAACAATGATGGATGCCAAGTACTTTTCAGAGTTTCAGGTTATTTCAGAGAAAATTGTGAGTTTTTTCGTCGAAGGGTAACAACAAATTTGTCCACGTCTGCATATATATAAGAGGCACTATTTAGACTACCATAGTTGACATTGCCTGATCTGTTAACATCTTTACCTCTTCTCTGACATGACTTCACATACAGTATGACATCATACGGAAATGACTGACGAGATCAGACTGGATTGAGTCTGTAGTGCTGTGTGACTGACTGTGTCTACATCTGTTTACATGGAGACTCAGGCCGTAACAGATCTGTAACAGAGGCTACAGGCTGTAACAGACAGTCTCCACACCCTTCTGCTATGGCTGAGAGCCCTGTGACGCTCCGTCCCTCGGCTCGTTCTAGGCCGTCTACATGAACCCTCAGTGAGAGTCTGCTGTGGGGGAATGGCTGCTGTGTTTCTGGTTCCCAGCCTTCATCATGTTACATTCAGGTTTCCTGCCTCTCTCTGTAGATGGACCTGATGTCCATATGAAGCAGACTGGTTTGGAACTGACTGAGGGGAAGGAGGCTGGGAGAGGACAGGAGGAGGAGGAAGGAGGAGGAAGGAGGAAGGAGGAGGGAGCAAATTCACTCCACCGTTCACTTTCCCATGTGCAGTGTCTGGAGTGCTTATTAAGAAGGCATCTAACAAGCGATAGCAACTAGCAAGCACCTCGTTAGTGCAATCACTGTCAAGAGCAGACGAGGAAGAAAGGTAGGAGAGAAGATGGGCTAGAAAAGAGATATAGTAAGACCTATGACAGAATAGAGAGAGAGAGAGAGAGAGAGAGAGAGAGAGAGACAGAGAGAGAGAGAGAGACAGAAAGAGAGAGAGAGAGAGAGAGACAGAAAGAGAGAGAGAGAGAGAGAGAGAGAGAGAGAGAGAAAGAGAGAGAGAGAAAGAGAGAGAGAGAGAGACAGAAAGAGAGAGAGAGAGAGAGACAGAAAGAGAGAGAGAGAGAGAGAGAGAAAGAGAGAGAGAGAGAGACAGAAAGAGAGAGAGAGACAGAGAGAGACAGAAAGAGAGAGAGAGAGAGAGAGAGAGAGAAGTGACAGAAAGAGAGAGAGAGAGAGAGACAGAAAGAGAGAGAGAGAGAGAGAGAGAAAGAGAGAGAGAGAGACAGAAAGAGAGAGAGAGACAGAGAGAGACAGAAAGAGAGAGAGAGAGAGAGAGAGAGAAGTCAGGGTTTGATAAGGAGGATGTCTATTAGCCCTGTAGAGCTCTCCTGTCTCCTGCAGTCTAAACCGTTGTTGCAACAATCTCAATTCACCAGACTATGACTCATGCGTATCCATGCTTGTATGTTTCCATCCCATGTTTCCATGTCAGTAATAACAACACATACGTTGTTGATTGCACTGCTGCAGTACTTAATAGGCACTGTTCCCATGGTTCATTAAAGATGCGTTAAAATCACATTTCACTTAGCCGGAGTAAAAAACATTTATATTCTGTTAGTTTTCTGATCATAATTTAACACTAAATGCCGTCGCCTCTCTCCTAGGGCTCACACCACTGCAGTCTTGTAAAGAGGGATAGTGAAACACAACATTATAGAAAAGACTATTTTAACCATGTGTGCTGTAACATTTGGCACGGTGTATTACAGACATGGCTAAATGACACCTTCCCAACATTTAAACAGGCCCACAAAACCCACCTCTTCAAGCTCGCCTTCACCAGTTAACCCTCTCCCCCCCTCCCCTTCCCATGTGTCCCCAGCACTACCTTCATTAGGCCCCTATACTTTCTTTCTTTCTTTTATTTATTTAGTTTCTTTTTATTATTACTACTCGATCTTTTCCGTTTGTAAAGCGTCTTTGAGTGTCTAGAAAAGCGCTATATAAGTCTAATGTATTATTATTATTATAATTATTATAATTATTATTAAATTAAATAGTGCCAGTATTAATAAGAATGGAGATGATTACACTTGGGGCTTTACTTGGGAGTTTGTTGTTCAGTTGCTTAGCGACATGTAGCTTCTTCATTGCATAATGCTAAAGGCGGTACAATTATCTCTAGTGGAAACTTTGTGAAAATTGCTTTTCATTTCTTCATGACGACACTCTGACAGTCTTCTGACTTCTGAGTACATTTCCAGATACATCTTAATGTGATTAATGATGTTCAGTGTTGTTGAGTAACAGTTAGGTAATAACCTAACTAGTCAGTCCTCCTCAGTCCTGTCAGCGCCTGGTAGAACAGCCCACATTCCTGCCAGGCTCTAAGAGCTCCGCATGAGCAAACCCTTCAATCTCTCTTACTTCCCTTTCGCTTTGCTTTCACTGCTGTCCGTCTCAGAGCAAAATCCACTCACACTCACTCTGAACAACTCTCTCCATTTCTCTCCCCTTGTCTCTCTCCTGTTCTCTCTCTCTCTCTCTCTCTCTCTCTCTCTCTCTCTCTTTCAGAGCTATGTGAGCAGGCGACCCCCTCAGCCCTCTCTCTCTCTCTCTCCCCCCTGTTCTCTCTCTCTCTCTCTCTCTCTCTCCCTCTCTCTCTCAGAGCTATGTGAGCAGGCCCCCTCATCTCTCTCCTAGCTTACCGTCCCACGTAGCCTTGAAGGGATTACATTCCTGACCTCGCCATGCCAGATGTTTACCACTAGAATAGATAGGACAACAATCCTCGTCTCAAAGTCAAACAACAAAACTTAACACCCCCTTGCTACATGTTCACCCCAGAGTTCAGCCCTCACACGGCCCCTCTGCTCTCTCTGCCATTACCTCCCTCAAGACCCGTTACTTTCTCCTCTTTGGCCCTCTCTCTTAAATGGTAAACAGACTGACTTTTGGCGCTTTTCCATTACAGCGCCAAAGCAGGCCAAAGCAGGCCAGCCCGCTTCGGCCTGCTTCTTTTCCCCTTTTCCATTGTCGTCCCAGGTCGGTTCGGGTCGCTTCTTTAGCTCCACATCGACCCCAGGGTCTAAATTTGAAGATCCGGATCTTTTTGCCAGGCTGCGTGTGACGTGTGACGCTGCACACCGTTGATTGGTCAATGGAAATCGTCCATAGATTTCTTCACTAACCGCCATCTTGAAATACCACATTCGCTCTAGGAAAATGTCACTAGAGTTTCTGTAATAGCTTATTAATAAAGATTCGAAAAAGTATGCTGACCATCGTATTATCTTAGTTTAATGTCATTTCAATGCATCATAGAACTTTTATTTACAACAACCATAACACAAAAATCGCTATTATGCACCGTCTTTGTCCGTGAATAACACCGGCTGTGGAGGTGGTACAAACACAATACTCCTTTGCTAACTTTATGCTTTTAACCGTAAACTCTATGAACCAGGAGTTCACCCGCTGCTGCTGCTGTCCAGCCATTTTCGCCGTTCACTCATGAGTCAAATGCCGGTAGATTCGCGTCTTGTCTGCGTTTCCCGATGATGATACTACAGTTCATAAAGCAGACAAGTGAAGGCAGTGGTTTTAAGGGTTCAAAAAACATGACTTTATTATGTGTACATAGCTTCCTCTCTCTCTTTCTCTTTCTCTCCAAAAAAATCACGGCTGTTGTTGCTGTGTACACCCGGAAGCTTTTTGCCAGGCTGCGTGTGACGCGTAACTCCGCCTACTATCGTCTACTCCTCCTACTAGTCCGGGTCGGTTTGTGTATAATGGAAAACCAGAACTGATCTAAAGCGGGCTGAACCGACCTGACGCGAACCGACCTGGGCCGACCTGGGCTGCTGATGGAAAAGCCCCATTATACAGCGCCTTATTCCAAAGAGCTTTACAACGGCCTCTCATTCACACATTCACACACACATTCACACACCAAGCTACCATGCAATGTCTCTCTCTGTCTCTCTCTGGCTCTCTCTGTCTCTCTCTGTCTCTCTCTGTCTCTCTCTGTCTCTCTCTGTCTCTCTCTGGTTCTCTCTGGTTCTCTCTGTCTCTCTCTGGTTCTCTCTGGTTCTCTCTCTCTGGGTCTTTCTGGGTCTTTCTGGGTCTCTCTGTCTCTCTCTCTGTCTCTCTCTCTGTCTCTCTCTCTGTCTCTCTCTGTCTCTCTCTGTCTCTCTCTGTCTCTCTCTGTCTCTCTCTGGCCAGCGAGCCACAAAGTGATTAAATAGCCGATAAGCCGCCAGCTGGAACGTACACATTAGCATGATTAAATTGTCTGGTTATGAAAAAAAAGTCTCTCTATACTGGGCTGGAGGGCTCTCTGGCTGGGGGTGGAGTGACAGAGGGAAGAGGATGTATGTATGTCTGTGTGTGTGTGTGTGTGTGTGTGTGTGTGTGTGTGTGTGTGTGTGTGTGTAGTTGTCAAAGCAGATAATGGAATCAAGGTGGGTGGACAGTTCTGGAGCAGTGCTAGCTGGGAGTTTCAGCTCGCTCAGGAAACGGAGTGACCTGGGGTCAGGGGCAGGATGGTGGGGGGAGAGGGGGAGAGGGGGGGAGGGGGTACTCTGGGGCAGGTTGGGGGGGAGAGGGTAGTTGGGGTAAATAAAGGGGTGTGTTGGATCTGTGTGTGTCTGTGGGTCTGTGTGTGTCTGTGTGTGTCGGTGGGTGTATGGGTCTGTGTGTTTCTGTGTTTCTGTGTGTCTGTGTGTCTGTGGGTGTGTGGGTGTGGGTGTGTCTGTGACGGTCTGTGTGTCTGTGGGTGTGTGGGTGTGTGTGTGTGTCTGTGGCAGTCTGTGGTTCCACAGGTCAGCGTTCTCAGCAGGTTCACCAGAGGAGGATCAGGCCAGGAGCCTCGCCTGTCAGCAGCACAACGCTTAATCTCTGAACTAAGGAAAGGGATTTGTGAGAAATGACCTGTGCTCACTCTCTCTCTCTCTCTCTCTCTCTCTCTCTCTCTCTCTCTCTCTCTCTCTCTCTAACCCTCTCTCTCTCTCTAACCCTCTCTCTCTCTAACCCTCTCTCTCTCTCTCTAACCCTCTCTCTCTCTCTCTCTCTAACCCACTCTCTCTCTCTCAGTCTAGCTAAAGCCTGGTGCTGTATATCCATCCCTTCCTATTCCTCTTCTTTTGTTTTCTTGCTGGCTTGCTGCTCATTATCATGCTGCTCCACGTGGAGTACACACACACACACACACACACACACACACACACACACACACACACACACACACACACAGACACCTCTCCTCTCCAGGACTCTGGCCTGGGCCTGGTCCATACAGGAGTCCCAGTAACACACATCTCAGCAGCCTCTGACCCAGTCCTGACCCAGTCCTGACCCAGTCCCTCTGACCCAGTCAGACAGTCCAAACAGACTCCACCATGGCCTCCACAGAGAGGTCTGATGGGTAGGGAGGAGCGGTATGAAGACATGCGGAGAGAAACAGAGAGAGAGAGACAGACAGACAGACCGACGGACCGACGGACCGACCGACGGACCGACCGACAGACAGACAGAGACACGCTAGGCTACAACACCCAAGGCCAGTTTAGCCAGCCAGGCTGTGACTGAGTGTGACACACAGGGAGCTCCCGTCCCTCAGCACCGTCCTGACCTGAAGGTTAAACAGACCGCTGGGCCGAGGCACCGCCTGTTGTTCCAACAGATGTGGAGCAGCGGGAGGAGGAACACCTCCGCCTCTCTGACGCCCAGAGTAGGGGTGTAACGGATCACCTAACTCACGGATCGGATCGTGTCACGGATTTTGAGTCACGGATCGGATCATTTTTCGGATCAACACAAAACATTTTTTTTTTTTAATAAAAACAACATTTTCCTTGAATTCTGTAAAAACACCACTTTTAATGTGTGAAACAAAAAAACAACATTCAAGATGTCAAAACTGATATATATATATAACATCTATATATAACAACATATATATAACAACATATATATAACATCACTGCTGCAATCTGGTTGCCAAGTGAAACCTAACTTTACCTAAATAATAAAGTGAAATCCTTTAAACATGGTAAGAAAAAAAAGTAAATAAAGCAAAGCAGCCTCAGGCTTATAACTTCATATTCATTTTCAAAAATATGAGGATGTCCACATTGTCTGGGGAGAGGGCAGACCTATTTGCAGTCACTATGTCTCCTGCTGTGGAGAACACCCTCTCGCTAGGAACTGAAGTAGCCGGCACAGCCAGGTAGCGTCTTGCCATCATGGCAACGTGAGGGTACACACCGTAACTTTCTTATCGACCTCCCTCCTTCCATCATTATTATAAGTAACAGGGAAGCCAAAGTGCTCCCATACATGTGATTTCAATGACGAGGGAGGCCTTTCCAGTTCGCCAACGTTGCTAGCACTCGCCATGATACTTGTTGCTGTGGATTCCCAGCTTCACGTGGAGTGAGTACGTAACAGAGTACTTTTTTTGTGTGTTTACACAATCACCCAGGCTGCTTAGCGGGTGATATGACGTGATATAAGTGGGACAGAGATGAGTGAATGAATGTTGTTGTCAACTCAGTACGCATGCAGAGAGTGAGAATAAAGCGCACATGATTGTTTTTCTACCGGTTACATTTGAATGAATGAATGGTCTTTATTGTCATTGCTACAGTACAGGTACCAAACAACGAAATTTAGGAGGGGTGGCTCCCCTGGTGTTAGGAAAGAAAAAAAAAAAAAAAAAAAAAAAAAAAAACGATTTTGCTATTGATCCGCGGTACACATGCGTTCCGAACCGTGGAGGGCGATCCGAACGGATCACGGATTATCCGTGATCCGTTACACCCCTAGCCCAGAGGGAAGTGGAAAGTAACGAATTACGATTCCCGACTTGAGTTAGAAGATATCTCTGTTTCTCTTGTCTCTCTCCACCTCTGCTAACGCCCCGGGCGACGTGAGGGCAGCCATCTTTGTCAGGGGAGAATTATGAATGTGGTCTTGATATACTCGTACGTCATTACGCTCTGCTCTGCCTCCACTCTGGCTAGGCGGGTTGTGTGAAGAGGATAACTCTGAAAAAAGCTGAGGCCAACAGCTCATCAGTCCCGTCTCTGTGGAGAGGACACACACACACACACACACACACACACACACACACACACACACGTCTCTGTGGAGAGGAGAGGACACACACACACACACGCACACACACGCACGCACACACACGCACACACACACACACACACACACACACACACACACACACACACACGTCTCTGTGGAGAGGACGGACACACACATGTCTCTGTGGAGAGGACACACACACACACACACACACACACACGTCTCTGTGGAGAGGACACACACACACAAAGCAACACAACGCTGCTGGCCGCCAGCCTGACAGAGCCCCGTGTCCTGGTGTCCTGGTGTCCTGGTGTCCTGGTGTCCTGGCCTGACTGAGCAGCGATGTGGCCTGTCAGCCTCCAGCCCTCAGCAACACTGCAGCAGCCCAGTAGGTTTGTGAAACATAAGGACGGTGTTTCATAAACGTTAAGAGTGTGGGGTGGAGGGGGGGGGGTGGGGTGGAGGGAGGGGGGGGGGGGGGGGGGGCGTTGGTGAAGATGACTCTCTGCTATAATTAGCTGTTAATGATCAAATGGGTTTGAAAAAAGCAGGCTATTTTGGATGTAAAGCTTTAGGCTATCGTCCTATCTCAGGCAAACTAACGGAGAGCTCAAGTGGTTTTTCTCAAGTGTTTGAGTGTTTTTAAACGTTTGATCAGAAGGGATGATACAGGTGTGTGAGAACAGCATGCAGATCTGTTTGTGCGCTAATGAAACAATGAAACACACAACCCTCATCCCTGCCTCATCCTCCCCATGGTGCTTCTTCATAGCAGTAAAGATTGAGATTCACACATTATGTCATCACGCGACATCATTAGAGCTCAGACTCACGGAGCACGACAGCTCTCCACTTACGCTTTAATACATCATCTACGTTGCCGGGGGTAATTACCCATGGCTGCCTGGATGAAAATGGTCTTTTAACAACTTCTCCAGCCAGATAATGGAAATCTCCACCAGTCATTAGAGGAATGTTAATGAGTTAAACATGAATAAGAACGTGTTCGTCTCTTGTCTCTGCTTGGTCTGGGTGGGTTCTCACAGAAAGCTAGCTCCCTACAAACAGGTCTTGGAACAGTTTGAGCACACACACACTCTGTTCCACATTTCACAGAGACAAGCTGAGGGAATAAGTGTCTTGGCGCTTTTGACCAGTGTAGTAGGGCTGTTCCTTACAGAAAGTGGCCTTTCTGGGAAGACAGGGAGAGGCTCGGGGGTGGGCAGGGAGTTGTTGCACTGGCTCTCAGGGAATGTGTGTGCGTGTGTGTGGGGGGGGCTTTCACCTCTACTGTCCATTGTGTCAGCATGTCTTCTGTCCTGCTTGACTGTTCACCCTCCTCCTCCCCCTCCCCCTCCCCCTTCCCCTCCCCCTCCTCCTCCTGTGTCTCCATGTGTCTAACCTTTATTACCATCCCCCACTTCATCTTCTGGTTTCAGATGGTGGAAATTACCATTAATCACCTCCTCTCATCAGGCCCTCCCTTTAAATCTAAACCATCCCTTTAAATCTAAACCCTCCCTTTAAATCCAATTCTCAACTATTTTTCCTTCCCCCAGGGAAGGTTAATTAGACATGACTCAGCTACATTAGTCACCTGTTAACCTGAAACCCTGAAGACAGAAACACCAGGTGGATCTTCTCCACCGCCCTCCTGCAGTCCCAGATGGACATCCCACAATGCATCTCTCCTGCAGAAAGTGCTGCTTCAGAGCCCCCCTCCCAGACCCCCCCTCCAAGAGCCTTCAGACAGCCAGACCACCAGCAGTGCTTCTGTCTCTGGGGGTCTGGTGTTACAGGGCAGCAGTGCTTCTCTCTCTGGGGGTCTGGTGTTACAGGGCAGTGCTTCTCTCTCTGGGGGGGCTAGTGTTACAGGGTTAGGGTTAGGTGATTCTGTCTCTTACCATTCTGACATTTTCATTTCCCCTCCCTCTCTCTCCCCGAGAAAAAAGGACAAACTAATAAAGAACAGAAAACAGGACGGAGTCTCTGTCGTTGCCCTGGGTTCCGGTCTGATTGATACTATTTCCACAGTGAGGAGAGAGAGAGAGAGAAGGGGGGGGGGGAGAGGAAAGGAGGAGAGAGAGAGAGAAGGAGGGGAGAGGAAAGGAGAGGAGAGAGAGAGAGAAGGAGGGGGAGAGGAAAGGAGAGGAGAGAGAGAGAGAGAAGGAGGGCAGGGAGGGGGGAGAGGAGATAGAGAGAGATGGAGGGCAGGGAGGGGGGAGAGGAAAGGAGAGGAGATATAGGGAGAAGGAGGGCACGGAGGGAGGGAATAGGGGCTAACATGCTCTGTTTTCCCTGGCAGTGGATGCAGTATTGTGCAGTGTTGCTCAGCAAAACAGAGCCCTACAGCAGCTGGGCAGGCTGCCAGTCAGCCAGTCAGCCAGCCAGTCAGCCAGCCAGTCAGTCAGCCAGCCAGCCAGCCTATCAAGCCAATCCGCCTCCTGCTCTAAATGGTGGCACTCAGTGCTAACCTGGACACAGATAGCCCCTGGGAAAGGCCTAGTCAAACACGGCCTTTCATTGGTCGCAAAACACAATTGTTCACCAGAACACCAGGGAGTCCGTGTCGCTGTGTACTCCGGCACGTTCTCATGCATGTGCTGCTGTGTGAGCTAGGTCTCAAGCAGCTCTAAAAATACAAATCTCTCTCCAAATATGAGCCCACACATGAGCCCACAGAACACATGGTCAGAGGAGCAAACACATGCACAAAGACACCAACCGACAAGCAGCTAAGAAAAAAAAAATCACATAAATTATGATTGAGATTTTTTAAAAACTGGGTCTGACTTGAATGCTCATGTTAGACGACTAAGAGAGACACAATTCAGTTTAGGATTCAGGGTTCAAACAAAAGACAAAAGACAACCCTCAAGTCATTTCTTCTCCTACATTTGCTGGTGTGGTTGTACAGCAGACAGAGGGAAACACCGCCGTGTTAAACTGGCTCTGTGATTCTGGTTCCTCTCTACCTCAGGGTTGTTAGAAATTTAAGAAAGGCAGCTTCGTTTCAAAATGCATAGGAAAAAGGTATTTAATATATACTTCTATAGAAGGAGAATATTTACAGGTGCGTCAGACAAGTCTGAACGGTAAAAATTTCTCTCAAAGTCCAGATCTCTCATCACATCTCTGTATATATACCCTCAGGTAACAAGTCCGCCCTCGGGTGAGGTCTAGGCCAATCATTTACAAGGGGTGTGGATTTGTACATGGAGGAAGATGATGTGGGAGGAAGGTTAGGGGGGAATCTGGCCCTCCCTTCCTTACAGTATAACAAAGGTGAGGAGTGATGGCACCAGAGTGAACAATGCAGGGCAATCACTCTGGTGTGACTCAGCATTGTCTTGAGTTTCTCGGGTCAAAGACAGACTATGGAATACAAAAGGGTAATTGCATTATATTCAAATGTATGGCCCAGGATAACAAGTAGAGAAAACAGGTTTCATTGTGTGCTTACAACAGGAAATCAGTTTCTATAGCTTGCTCTAGACAGTCAGTTTACTGTTGTGTGGTTTGAATCTTAAATGTAGAAACATTTCTTATTACATATAATAATGTTCTCTTACAGGGTTCCTCTACCTCAGGGGTCCTCTTCTTGTGCAACAACCCAACAGAAGCAGATAAGTCAGCCTGCCAGACTCACCCTGACGATGACTCACTGACCCTCCAGACAGACAGACTCTTGGTATAGAGACGGACAGACAGACAGACAGACAGACAGAGATAGAGACAGACAGACAGAGATAGAGACAGACAGACAGACAGACAGACACTCTTGACAAAGGCCAGAGAGTTCAGAGACAGTCACTGACAGACAGACAGACAGAGACAGACAGACAGACAGACAAACAGAGAGAGAGACAGACAGACAGACAGACAGAGACAGACAGACAGAGACAGACAGACAGAGACATCCGACAGGAACACGAGCCCTGAAACACTCCTGATAGAACACAGGATACTTTATTCATAACTACCAACACCAGCAGCAGGATGACTCACTAGGCCTCCATAGGCCTCCACACAGAGGCAGGCAGGGGAGATACAGACACACCGGAGGAGAAGGGGGAGATCGGGGGAGGAGGGGTGAGTGGGAGAGATCGGGGGAGGAGGGGTGAGTGGGGGAGATCGGGGGAGGAGGGGTGAATGGGGGAGATCGGGGGAGGAGGGGTGAGTGGGGGAGGAGGGGTGAGTGGCCGGACCGTATCTGTATATCATACCTGTTCTCAAATACGACACGTTCAATGTCATGACAAGGCAACTATGAAGGCCTAAATGATGCTGCTACAAAAGAACACAAGGACAGATTCCATTACAACATTTACTTCCTGCTTAGGAGAGGCCCTGTATGAACATCCAGAGTGTCCGCTACAGAGAGGCGCTGGGTGTGTACCGTACCACTGCAGCACAGCAGGATGTTAGCATCTAAGGCTAACACATTCCTGAGCAGATCAATAAATAAACAGACAAAAGGAATTCCCACACGACCGACTTAGCTACTGTTAAGACCTCTAGCTACTGTTAAGACCTCTAGTTACTGTTAAGACCTCTAGTTACTGTTAAGACCTCTAGTTACTGTTAAGACCTCTAGTTACATCTGTTAAGACCTCTAGTTACTGTTAAGACCTCTAGTTACATCGGGGGTGGCTGTGTCTCAGGAGGTAGAGCCGCCTAATGATCACAAGGTCGGCAGATCGGCGGTTCGAGCCCCGGCTGGCCACGTGTCGAGGTGTCCTTGGGCAAGACACTGAACCCCAAATTGCTCCCAGTGAGCGGGCCGGCGCCTTGCATGGTAGCTTGTAGAGATGCTCCGATCAGGGTTTTTGGTGCCGATCACCGATCACCGATCACTGGAATCAGTGATCTGCCGATCCGATATCACCGATCACCGATCACAGCGTCGAAAATGGCAATTGAAGCATTCTATTTATTGTGTAGCATTATTTATGTTTTTAATTATTCTTTTAACACCATTGACATTGTATATTAAGTATTCAAATGAAATTAGGAGATGAGAAAGTATCATGAATTGACGACCATCTGTTTTATTTAATTCACAACCACCTGTAGCTTACTTCAGGAAAAACAAATAAAATGTGAAAATAAAAATCATAATAAATAAAATGTACACTGTCACATCAAATGTGCAACATTCCACTCGAATGAGAGGAACTAGGGGCTCTTAGAGAACTTGCTTATACTGTAGCTTTCCTGAGGAACAATAAACATACCCAAACTAAACTGCAACATAAACAGGCTATAGCCAAATATAAAATACTGTTTCAAGTCAGTCAGTTTCAAGTCATATTTAGGAGGAGATAAGACAGCAAGTCAGCAATAATCAATAAAACAAAAAAACAAAACATTGCACCTAAGGAGATTTCAGACTCAAACCTTACTTCTGATTAAGCAGCATCACTGGCAGATTAGCCTTGAGAAATACAAGCATCTCAGCGTTTTTGGCACTCAGCCTGTTCCTCTTATCATCTAAAATATGTCCTGCTATGCTGAAAAGTCGCTCGCTATCTACACTTGTGCAAGGTGCACAGAGGAAGACCTAAAACTCACGCGCTAATAGTTGTTGCTATGGGCCAAGTGACTTCCTGCTCGCGGGGTCACATGACGTCGCTGAACACTACCTACACTACGCTCGTGAAGTCGCGCTGGAACTCTGACCAGCACTCGTGGAACGCCTCTCGTCCAATCAAAGCACTCGGTCCCTTTATGACGTCGAGCCCAGTGTGCGCTTCGGCGCTCTCTGAGCGAATCGACGAACCACTACCTACACTACGCTCGTGAAGTCGCGCTGGAACTCTGACCAGCACTCGTGGAACGCCTCTCGTCCAATCAAAGCACTCGGTCCCTTTATGACGTCGAGCCCAGTGTGCGCTTCGGCGCTCTCTGAGCGAATCGACGAACGCAGCAAATGCCGTATGATATTCGTGGTATTGAAAGACCTTGCGTGCGTCCCTCCGCGAGGTATTTCTTTTGAGCAGACATTACAAACGGCATATTTGTTGTCTCTTTCCGACACTGTGTAATATTTCCAGACTGGCGACGCCATTTTGTAAACTGATCGGTCGTGTTTGATCGGCCGTTTTGAGAACTCCGATCGGAGCATCACTAGTAGCTTGCCTACCTCGCCATTGGTGTGTGAATGTGTGTGTGAATGGGTGAATGAGGCCGTTTGGGATAAAGGCGCTATATAAGTCAGTCTATATACTGTAAGTCAGTCTGTTTACCGTTTAGTGTTTCATGGGAACAAGGGGCTCAGGTGTGCTGCAGCGTGACCAGACAGGTGCACATCAGGAACGATAAGATAAGACCGACTGTGACTGTGAGCCTCACAGAGCAACACCCTCCTCCTGTGTCAGGTGGACTTATGCAACCTCGGCTACAGTCATGTGTAACCACCAGTGTGTCAACTTGAACTCGTTCACTCCCCTCCTCCTCCACGCCGCCCAGAATCTCTCACCCGGAAAACCGGTGACATTATTTGTTAATGAGCTGCTCTGTAAGGAGGTTTCAGTCACACAAACGCACACATACGGACACACACAGTCACAAACGTACACATACGAACACACACAGTCACAAACGTACACATACGAACACACACTCAGTCACACAAACACACACATACGAACACACACACAGTCACAAACGTACACATACACACACACACACAGTCACAAACGTACATACACAGTCACAAACGTACACACACAGTCACAAACGTACACATACAGATACACACAGTCACAAACGTACACACACAGACACACACAGTCACAAACATACACATACGAACACACACAGTCACAAACATACACATACGAACACACACAGTCACAAACGTACACATACAGACACACACAGTCACAAACACACACATACGAACACACACACAGTCACAATCTGGACACAGCTTCAGTGCGCTCCAGATGATCAGAGCACCACAGCGCCCAGGAGACAGAACCCAGGAGAGAGAGCCTGGTGGTGTGAACAGGAGACAGAGCCTGGTTGGTGTGAACAGGAGACAGAGCCTGGTGTGGTGTGAACAGGAGACAGAGCCTGGTGGTGTGGACAGAGACAGAGCCTGGTTGGTGTGGACAGGAGACAGAGCCTGGTTGGTGTGAACAGGAGACAGAGCCTGGTGTGGTGTGAACAGGAGACAGAGCCTGGTGGTGTGGACAGAGACAGAGCCTGGTTGGTGTGGACAGGAGACAGAGCCTGGTTGGTGTGAACAGGAGACAGAGCCTGGTTGGTGTGGACAGGAGACAGAGCCTGGTGGTGTGTGAACAGGAGACAGAGCCTGGTGGTGTGGACAGGAGACAGAGCCTGGTTGGTGTGAACAGGAGACAGAGCCTGGTTGGTGTGAACAGAGACAGAGGCTGGTGTGGTGTGAACAGGGCTTCCTGCGAGGCCTCTGTATGTAAGTAGCAGGATGAGCAGAGAGGGTGAGTAGCAGGATGAGCAAAGAGGGTGTAAGTAGCAGGATGAGCAGAGAGGACCGTGGCCCTGCGCCAGCAGACAAGACCAGGCCTGGAGACACACGCACAGGAAGAGGGGGAGTGAACTGTGAACTGGAGAAGAAGGGAGGAGAGAAGGAGAGAGGAGAAATGGAGAAAGAGACACACCTTAAGAAAATGAAAAGAATTGGGGGGTGGGGGGGGGAAATCAGATTTAATCAGCCAGCGCTAATAGCCTTTCATATGTTAGTCATAGAGCAGGAGCTAACCCTATCCCTAACCCTTTTATGTTAGTCATAGAGCAGGAACCCGTACCGCTGTTGCGGTACCTCACCATGTTTAGACTGAGGTGAGTCAGTGTGACTGCTGCTGGTGGCTCTGAAGAATGTTTGCACTTGCATGGATATCAGGGAGTGTTGTGTTTGTTTGTGTGCGTATGAGTGTGTGTGTGTGTGTATGAGTGTGTGTGTGTGTGTGTGTGTGTGTGTGTGCGTGCGTATGAGTGTGTGTGTGTGTGTGTGTGTGTATGAGTGTGTGTGTGTGTGTGTGTGTGTGTGTGTGTGTGTGTGTGTGTGTGTGTGTCAGAGGCAGGGTGCAGCAGGGCAGGAGGATTAGAAGCTGTAAACCTGCAGATAATCACTAGAGAGTTTCTGGGTTAAGAGGATTCTCAGGGAAACACAGCCGCTGGTCAAACAATTTAAACCTGTTGTGTTTTTCTGTGTTAATCTACAAGACTGGAGAGCAGGGGTGGTTTAGCCTCGACTGTTTATACAGCAGAGGCTCTCCTTGACCTTGAATGACACCACAGAACATTACAGAACACCTCCGAACACCTCCGAACAATACAGAACACCACAGAACACTCCAGAACACTCCAGAACACTACTTCAGTTACAAAGCCTACAGCCTTGAGAAGATCTTACTAGTCTGTGATAGACTTAAGCTGTGCTACACAGTATCATAATATAACAACATCATGACTAGCGGAAGCCAAGCTGACAGTTGTAAGCACTCAGTTTAGTGTAAGTCATGTTTATTTATTTGCACATTTTACAACGACAAACAGCCGCCCAAAGTGCTTAACAGAAAACACTAGTAAAAGAGAAACAACAGATAAAAATACACTATAAACAAGGTGCAAGTGCTGTGTCGGGAGGCAGGATCACCTCAGGTCAAAGGCCAGGGAGGTGTGTCTTAGCTAGTTTTCTTTTTCTTGTTTTTCTTTTGTTTAATGCCGGCTAGTTGTCATGCGAGTATTGTCAGGTTGCTGTGACTCCTCTCTGACTGGCTCTCTGTCTGCCTCTCCATCAGACTCTCTGAGGTGTTTATCACCTCATACAGTCTCTGAGGTGTTTATCAGCCCCATACAGTAACACCCTGGCTCCTCCCGGCCATTCAGACACACAAAGGCCCTCATTGGGAGTCATTCAGCCCGACCAGGCCAGCCTCCATCTACGGCCCTTGACAGTCTCGGCCAACTGGGGTTCTATTCAGATGCATGGTGACTATCAGCCTCACCAGCCGGTGCACACACATCTCCTCTGTCTCCTCTAGGCTGCACCACGCCGGGGCTGAATCAGCCATGATTTGACATCTCCTGCACCTAGCGGCAGCGTGACTCAGCCGACTACGAGAGCTGACACTTAATATATTTCTATTTTACAGTACTGTTTCAATTAGACTTGAAATTGCGAAATTGCGTTTTGTCATCGTGTAACCTAGGTCTCACTCACTCTCCCTCCCTCCCACACACACACACACACACACACACACACACACACTAGGGATGCTCCGATCTGGATTTTTGGGGCCGATACCGATCACCGATTTGTTTCCTCAAGATCAACCGATACCGATTTTTTTTTAAATACATAACTGACTGGATAGCCTAAATATTTTTTGCTTTTTAGACAAAAGTTTTGATCCATTAGGCACCAAGCAAACGCAGACCAATTTTTATGGCATAGTAAAGGTCTGGCCTATCACCCAGTTAGGGCCTGAAGCCCAAGTCAGTCGATATGGCTGTATAAAAGACATCATAAACGTGGCCTTCATGGTTTACATACTGTTACGTCCTCCTATGTTTTCTGTTCAGTTATCTGTCTTCCCCAGGAAAAAAAAAATAAAAAATAAAAAATAAAAAATAATTTCGGTTTTTGCGATCGGCCATTTTTGCCGATCACCGATCGAGTCATTTCCATGACAACGCAGTCATGTTGTAGATGGGCAGGACAGTACCGCCCTGTTCTCCTTCCTGGTTCAGAGAGCAGTATTCTGATGGAGGGTTAGGGTTATCTGGTCCAATCCTCTCTGGATTAAAACATGTTTGTAAACAGAAAACACACACAAAGGCTAAACAGAGCCAACAGGACAAGTTAAGTCTGATTTAAAAGGTTAAACAGAGCCAACAGGACAAGTTAAGTCTGATTTAAAAGGTTAAACAGAGCCAACAGGACAAGTTAAGTCTGATTTAAAAGGTTAAACAGAGCCAACAGGACAAGTTAAGTCTGATTTAAAAGGAATCTCTCTCAAACAAGATAAATCCTGTCAAGTGAAATTAAACTCAATCATGTCAACACATGTATGCACCATAGATACAGGCACCATAGGCCTACTGGAGAAGCAGACATGCACTCTTGAACTCCAGTCCTGAGGCTTGTATAGACTGTACAGAACAACAAACTGTAGTGTGTATGTCCTGCAATGTTGTGATGCTGCTGCTGTTGTGTGGACCTGTCTGTCCTGAGCTCAGTGCATGGCAGTAATAACCTGGCAGAGATAACCTGGCTGAAGGCTGAACAGATTCCAGCGAGGCCTATTGGGTATTAGGGTTAGGTTGGGCCTGTTGGGTTTTGCATTAATCCAACGTGAGCCATATCAGCAAACTATGTGATGCAATTCTCCTGATATATCTAGGACCAGATTTCTAAAATGGCTGACCTGATCTCCTGAAGTTAATTATGTATCTCACAGTATTCGTAAGTATAGTAAATTAAACTCTTGCCTATCATGGTTATATATATATATATATATATATATATATATATATATATAAAAAGTGACACACATGGATGAAAGGGAACACAGAAGCCCAGAGGTATCACAGGGCCTAACCCTAACCCTGTAATCAGACAGCAGCAGGATTCTCAAAGCCAGAACAAACAAACGCACAGCTGGGGAATCACAGTTAGCCATGAACACTGGGCCTCACACACACTCCACAAAACCAAACATAACAGCTCAGCATTACCCAGCTAAGCATGTTATAACAGAAACGTTAAAGCAATGTAATGACACCTTTAAAATGGTAATAAAGCAGTTGACAGAGGAGAAAATACAGTAGGCTAACTGTCCCTTCTTGCAGCGGCAGGTCGACGTGCTAGTGTGTACTGGTTTGGGGGAGCGTAGAAAGCTCTGGGTCTCCATACCTCTCACATACCTCTCACAAGCTACTCATAAAATTCAGCTCAAGGTCCAGGGGAGCGTGTCTGTGCAGTCAGCATGCTAGCACAGCAGTATGCACCTCAGCTGTCTCGACACACACTCACTCCTCCTAAAACACTGCCAGCACCTCTACAAGCTGCTCTACTCCTCACCTCTACAAGCTGCCTCTCCTCCTCACCTCTACAAGCTGCCTCTACTCCTCTCCTCTACAAGCTGCTCTCCTCCTCTCCTCTACAAGCTGCCTCTCCTCCTCACCTCTACAAGCTGCCTCTACTCCTCATCTCTACAAGCTGCTCTACTCCTCACCTCTACAAGCTGCTCTCCTCCTCATCTCTACAAGCTGCTCTACTCCTCACCTCTACAAGCTGCCTCTACTCCTCACCTCTACAAGCTGCTCTCCTCCTCACCTCTACAAGCTGCCTCTCCTCCTCACCTCTACAAGCTGCTCTACTCCTCACCTCTACAAGCTGCTCTACTCCTCTCCTCTACAAGCTGCCTCTGCTCCTCACCTCTACAAGCTGCCTCTCCTCCTCCTCACCTCTACAAGCTGCTCTACTCCTCACCTCTACAAGCTGCCTCTCCTCCTCACCTCTACAAGCTGCCTCTTAGGGATGCTCCGATTTATCGGCCACCGATTTAAATCGGCCGATTTCACTCCAAATGACTCGATCGGTGATCGGCAAAAATGGCCGATCGCAAAACCCGATTTTTTATTATTATTCCCCCCCCCCCCTGGGGAAGACAGATAACTGAACAGAAAACATAGGAGGACGTAACAGTATGTAAACCATGAAGGCCACGTTTATGATGTCTTTTATACAGCCATATCGACTGACTTGGGCTTCAGGCCCTAACTGGGTGATAGGCCAGACCTTTACTATGCCATAAAAATGGGTCTGCGTTTGCTTGGTGCCTAATGGATCAAAACTTTTGTCTAAAAAGCGAAAAATATGTAGGCTATCCAGTCAGTAGGCCTACAGTTATGTATTTTTAAAAAAATCGGTATCGGTATCGGTTGATCTTGAGGAAAAAAATCGGTGATCGGTATCGGCCCCAAAAATCCAGATCGGAGCATCCCTACTGCCTCTACTCCTCACCTCTACAAGCTGCCTCTGCTCCTCACAGCAACAACAACACTGTCCCACCAGGGGTCAAACCCAGAGCAGCTCACCTGCATAGTTGGAGATCTTCCCCAAAATGTACTTGTGAGGAATTTAACAACGGGTACTCCATTACTCCATTACTCCATTACCAAAGACCTACGGGTCATCTGGAGCTGCCCACAATGCATCATGCCAACATACTGACATGCAATGTTATTCTCTTTGATTATTGACCATTTCAATCTTTTATCCCTCGAACAGTCATTCCGTTTTAGCAAGTCAATCTTTAAAATGTGTGTAATGGAATACTTCAATAATAGGAATATCAGAAAACAGATTATGAGTTATTATGATGTCCTTTAACACGGCACCACCACAGTGTCATCACCACCACAGTCTCACCACCAGTCTCACCACCACCACCACCACAGTCTCATCACCACCACAGTCTCACCACCACCAGTCTCACCACCACCACAGTCTCATCACCACCACAGTCTCATCACCACCACAGTCTCATCACCACCACAGTCCCACCACCACAGTCTCACCACCACCACAGTCTCACCACCACCACAGTCTCACCACCACCACCACAGTCTCATCACCACCACAGTCTCACCACCACCACAGTCTCACCACCACCACAGTCTCACCACCACCACAGTCTCATCACCACCACCGTCTCACCACCACCACAGTCTCACCACCACCACCACCACCACAGTCTCATCACCACCACAGTCCCACCACCACAGTCTCATCACCAACACAGTCTCACCACCACCACAGTCTCACCACCACCACAGTCTCACCACCACCACAGTCTCACCACCACCACAGTCTCACCACCACCACAGTCTCACCACCACCACAGTCTCACCACCACCACAGTCTCACCACCACCACAGTCTCATCACCACCACAGTGTCATCACCACCACAGTGTCATCACCACCACAGTGTCATCACCACCACAGTCTCACCACCACCACAGTCTCACCACCACCACAGTCTCACACCACCACAGTCTCACCACCACCACAGTCTCACCACCACCACAGTCTCACCACCACCACCACAGTCTCATCACCACCACAGCCTGATCATCTCTGGTTCTGGGCCCATGCTTCTGATCTTATAAAATGACATATGAGGCTGTGTTTGAGATGAATAATAATCCTCACTGAATATGAGTAAACCTCTGAACCCTCGTCCACCTAGTGCCCCTCAGGCCTGGCAGACCAGCTGCCTTTCATTTGATCCCTACAAACCTCAGGCTATAATTCCTGCAATTGACCCCCACAATGTAACACAGTCATCCTTACAGCAGTACGTAGAGGATGGTGCTACTGGGCTTCATGTGAGCTGCTATGCTAAACATCTGATGATTAACAGGACTAACAGTCTAGTCTCATAGCACACATATGAACACAGTGTGTGGCCTAACCATGTCAGATAATGTGAGCCCCCCCCTGAAATGACATGAAGCCTTCCACATGAACACGACCTTGTCAGCAACAAACAGATAATCTGGAAAGCTAGATTGTTCACGCATTAATCAATCGCCAATGAAGAACGATTGCATTGATTATGCACTTTTGCAAGTTCACAGGATGTAATAAAATGCAATGTTTGGTTCAAGAATTCCTACCTCGATGTATCCTGCCAGGGCTGGCGCGACGATGGCCAGGATCAGGACAGATATCGCTGGGACTGAACCCATCTTCAATCTCCGCTGTTCCACTTTGGTGGAATTATCCGATGTTGGGGAAAAAAAGGTGAACTCCAGAAATAAAGACTCGTGGTAATCAAATAATGATTTGTGGATCTGTTGGGATGGTCAACACACAGGGGCTGTTGGGTTTTTGCTCCGAGATCGACAGAGAATCACGCACCAGGCTTTAGACGAGTGCGTGTGTGTTTCTCTCTCCAAAGGTGAAGTGTGTTGGTCTCTCCACTCCTCCAGATCTCTGCTCCACTCCTCTCCAGATTTCTCAGTCTCAGGATCAGTAACACATTGCGCCACCAGGCGTCTGGTGATGACAGTCCTACCGGATATGAAGTCACTGCCAGACCCTCCGTAAAGGGGGGGCTATGGCCATGGGGCGTTCAGGACCAGTCGGAAACTCGTAAACACGAGCTCCTAGTGGGATTTTTATTTTATTTTATTTTTATTTAACCTTTATTTATACATATACATTTATACTCGATGGCAGGATTTTTGAAAAGATAATGTGAAGTGGACATTTAAATAGCAGTGATTTTAACCCTAGCTCTAAGATGTTGAATACACTGCAGTTTGTTTTCGTGGATGAGATGCGTTTTGGTGACTTGTAAACTTTAAAGTTAAACCAGTTATAACTGTCTGACGTTAGCCATCATCACCTATGGGCTTCAATGTTCTTTGCCGTGTTCAACCTCTAATCACTTGAATGGTCCGACCTCGGAGGGGCGAATTTCGAGTTGGTCATGAATGCACCATTAGTTGCACTGTGGCCACGCCCTCCACCGGGGTCCGGAAGTGCGGTTTTCCAACGCGTTTTCCAGTGGAGTGCAATTGAATAGGCTGTGTTCGAAATGGCATACTAGCATACTGCATACTAGCATACTCAATTAGTATATACTACATACTGCTTACTAAATTCATAATAAGTATGCCAATACCAGCCGACCGAAAATCTAGTATCCATTTCTTGCATACTCAAATTTCACATACTCTAGTGTGAACGCACTGCATACTCAAAATGTACGTCATATCTAGTATGAGTAGTATGCTAGTATGCCATTCCGAACACAGCCAGAGTCTTTGAACTATAATGCAGGTGAGTGATGGTGATGACATCTAATATGTGGATAATGACAACCCAAACTAAAGGTTTATTGAAACAACAACAGGTAATGTCGAAAGTGGCACATAACTGTCTGGAACCGTAAGCGACAAAAACATTAATCATAAATGTACTAACAATAAACAAAAAGACATTGCCTGGATGGCTGCTCATGGTTGTCTCCCCACTAGTGAATTCTTGCATAGGCGGCACATCGCAAAGACTGAGAAATGCCCCCACGGATGCACGGACACAGAACACATTAACCACCTGTTCTGTGAGTGCTCCGTGGCCAGGCGGGTCTGGGCCCTGTTTGTTCCCTCTGTCTCCCTAAACAGCCTGCTGACCCTGCCCCGCTTGACGGGCGAGAACATCCTGTATGGTCCTCCCGGGGGGTGCACAACCCCCCAACTACAACAACAGTGGAGGATCATCAGCGCCGTCAAGCAGGTACTCTGGGAGACGAGGAACATCAGGGTCTATCAGAAACAGAGCGTCCACCTGACAACCCTGAGGAGGAGAATCACCCTCTTCCTCAGGGACCATGCCATTGTTGACTTTAAAAATAACCCGGATCAAGCAAGAGCGGTGTGGGGGGTGGAGAGATGGAAGGACGTCATCCTCTAAACCGCCCCCCATGCCGCGCCGCATCGCCCAACCCCCCCCCACCCCGGGCCTACCTCACTACACCACCAGTTCCTGCACTATCACCTTCACCACCGTTCCAGCACAAGCCCTGGTCAGCAGTATCACCATCACAAAGACCAGGAGAGGAGCAGCGCACAACACCAACAGGGAAGTTTACTGCACCTTCCACCACCTACACATGTACACAGCACTGACCCACTTCCTACCCTCACCAGAATATCACCACACACAACCCACAGCCGAACCAGCCGTCTCTGCCAGCACCACCAGCACCAGGATGACCAACACCACTGGGTCACAGGGAAGTACTGATCACCCGCCTGACACCAAAATGCACACTACACAAACCATGCACACCTCCCTTCTCTCACTCCTGTATCTTTTCAGGCACATGTCATATCCAGCTCTGACACCTACCCAGGCTTCCAGACCCAGGAGCAGAGACCGGCGGGAACCACCACGTCACCCCAGCACCAACCCCAGGTTCCAACTCAGCGACCCCAAACCCCCTGTTCCGGGCCCCCCCCCCCCAACTCCAGGCCCCCAGCTACAGGCCCAGTCCCCTACCCGCCAACCCCCAACCCCCAGCCCGGAACAAGCTGAGAAGAGCCAGGGAGCTTTTTCCCTGGATAAGCTGTGTACAGGTTTTTCGCCTCTGCTTGCCTGCCATGCGCCGAGCTCTCTGGGCCTCTCCTCGGGGGCTTCCGGTCGGCCTGCGTGCTCGATCTGCTCCGCCGCTGGGGCGCCTGGTCCGGCTAGCCTCGTGAAGGCAGGGCTCTACAGTGCGACCATTTCACTCGCATTTGCGACTAAAAATACATCTGTGCGACTAGAGAAATAAATTCACGAGCACACGTGCGAGTACAGATAAAAAAAAAAAAAAAAAGTTTTTTTTTTTTTTTTTTTAATTCTAAAAATAAATCTGCGCGAACCGTGTGGCCACATTTTAAGCCGTCAGCCAGCCCGCTACGACCACGGGAAGTCATGTTAAAAGTGAAGTTACTTCTGTTAAACTGGCGCTAAGCTAACATCGCTAATCGCTAACTCCCTTTTGGGCCTTAAAGAGACAAGACCTTTTCTCATCTCAAGCTTCATTAGCTTCATTAGCTCACCACATCTACAGATTTGGTCCCACACACTCCAGATTTGAACCCAAGGTTACAACCAGGGTTAACTACCCAGGGTAGAAAGTAGAAAGCTCTCAGACCTTCAGAACCCATTGAAAGTAGTGGAGGTACTCCAGAAGTCCAAATGCATCTCTAATCCTAGGAAACCCTAGGAAGCAAGTTGCCTAATGGCATGAAAATGCAACATGTTGTACTTGAGTGTGGCAGAGAGGTGGGACCCCCGGGGATGGTGGTGTGCTAACAGCTAGCCGCCGCAGAGGCACCGTGCTGGGCTGGCCACCTCCACATGTCACCACCCCGGGCAGCATGGGGCTGGGGACTGGTCATCTGGATGTGGGGTAGTTTAATACCCCTAGATGTGGAGTTGTCTGGCCACCGTGTGTGACTGATGTAGCCTGACCCAGCAGCAGGGAGGTGGGCAGCATGGAGACAGACCTCTGCATGGCCTGGCTGGGCTGCTAGCTGACAGACCTAGCCCTAAAGCCTGGCTGGGCTGCTAGCTGCTAGCTGACAGGCATGACATGGATGAATGAATGAACATGCTGCTAACCAGGAGAACTTGACACAGCTAGTTACCATAATACAATGCCATCAACTCTGCGTCTAGTAGGGCTGTAGGCATGGGCCAATGTGTGATTTTGGTGCAAAAATGGCAAAATCTCTAATAAAAATGTGTTATAATTACATTTTTCACTGTGCTCCTAAATTTCTTTGTGTGCCCCTAACATTTTTCATTTAGGAGCACATGTGCTCCTAGTGAAAAAGGTTAGCGTAGAGCCCTGGAAGGGCTACAGGAGTCTGAGCCTGGTGGGCTGGGCCGGATGCGCCGGTGGTGGGGCGGGTCGGGTGAGTCGGGTGTGTGGGGTCCCTCGGGGGAGGGAGGTAGGGGAGCCACGGCTTTGCACTGGTGGGCAAACTGGATAGTAGTCGCTCTACAACTAGAGGGCTGCAGGGGAATTTTTTTCCCGGATGCACAGCGAACAGGTTTTTTACCCCTGCCTCCTACCGACACTGGAACCTGGACACTGAACACTGAACACTGAACATTACACTACACTGGACAATACACTGAACACTGAGCACTTTAGTTAGTTTAATGTTGGTTGTTGTTGAATGTAATGTCTTAAATGTCTGATTGTTTGATTAATTGATTGTATACACGGTGTTGCGTTTTTATAAAAACCAATAAAAAACACCTAAAGGGATACAAAGTTGAATTACAGCCTCAACATGTTCCCACAAAAACGTTTTGAAATTGCTGTTTTGTAGCCTGTAACGTTAAACACACAGCACATCGGCATAATAGCATTTTTTTGGGTCGTAAAGAAAAGGTCTATAATGCATTGAAATTACATTAATAACCACAATATCCTAAGTGAACATCAGTATGGCTTCATAAGTCACAGTCAACTACATGGCCATTTCCCACCTAACTGAGGAACTATATAAAGCTCAGGAGAGGAAAGAATATTACATTGAATGACCATAGACCATGAGATACTCTTATTAAAACTAAAATCAATTAATGTTTTGGATATCCCACTTCTATGGTTTACCAGTTACCTGAAGGAGAGGAAACAATATGTTTCATTTAAAGGATTTGACTCAACCAAACTGATATTAAATGTGAAGTCCCCCAAGGGTCTATCCTTGGACCTCTCTTATTTCTGTTTAAATTAATTTATAAACTAATTTATATTAATGATTTATGTAAAGTTTCCAAGGATCTGTCAACAATCTTGTTTGCAGATGACACAAGCAAGTTCCATTCTCACAGCAACCTTGAGTACCTTGCTTCAACCATCAACAGGGAGCTGCAGAAGCTTTCTGTGGGTTAAAGCAAACAAACTGTCCTTGAATGTAAAAGAAAGCCCATTTGTTTTATTATTTAACAGTGGTAAAACGTTGTAACGATAATCTTTATGTGGGGTGCTGAAATGGGAAAATCGGCGCACACCACACACAATACGATCCAGGCTGTTCAATCCAAGATTTTTTATCTTCATGTGTGGGGTCTGTCTCAGATAAAAAAATCGGTTAAGATTTTGAAAATCCTTATGTGTGTACCCAGCTTAAGCTGAGTGTGGGGAGCATGCCGCGTCTGGCCAGCAGAGGGCGCTGCGGGACCGTGGGTGGAGAGGATGAGGGTGGATGAGGGTGTCATCGGCACCGGCTGATATCAATCAGGTCCTCATCGGAAGGTATTTAACCTGCGTGTTTGTTCCATCTCGAGAGCAGAGACTGAGAAGCATCCAGCAGCAGCCTCGCAGAACAGCTCTAGGACGGAAAGGAATGTGCCTTGCACGTGTTTAGCACGAGCTTGTAGCGTCAGCACTTGCCAGCTAGACCAGTTTGAGAAACTTCGTGAAGGAAGAAAAGTAAGTAGCGTAACTAACACTTAACATTTAAAAAGCGATATAAATTGGAGATCAGGTGAGACCAGGTGAGACTAGGGTTAGGGTTAGGACTGTGTGGTGGTGTGTTATCAGACTGCTCAGCAGTGGGAATGTTGTTGCTTTTGTCAAACATAGTTTAACATCCCTAGCTAGCTGGGTTAGCGTGCTAACGGCCTTTGTTAGCTGAGGTTAGCTACGTAGCTAGCTGAGTCTGCAGCACATTGATTGATTGATTGATTGATTGATTGAAAACCTTTATTGTCCCCAATGGGGAAATTTTGTTGTCAAACAGCTCAGTTAGGGCAGAAAACATTCAGTACAGAAAACAGAAAAACATTCAATAAAAAACATAAAACAGTGCAGGCTCAATAAGTAAAAAGTTCCAAAAGTTCCATCTCCAGGTCTCCCCCACCCTGCAGGGCCTGGTTGTAGAGTCGGAGTGCAGCTGGAATAAAGGACTGTCCAAATCTTTTTGTACTTTGACGGGGGAGAACAAATCTGTGGCTGAACTTGCTCCTCATCCCTGCCAGCTCGCAGTACATCGGGTGGGAGGGATTGGCCAGCATGGCCGCCAGTTTTTTCCCCATCCTCTGTTCTGCCACCACCTCTAGGCTGTCCAGCCCGGTCCCCACCACAGAGCTGGCCTTCTTCACCAGTTTGTTTAGCTTCGCAGCATCCCTGGCACAGATGTTTCCACCCCAGCAGGCCACGGCGAAGAACAGAACGCTGGCAACCACCGACTGGTAAAACATTTGCAGCAGCTTGTTGCAGACACCGAAAGACCTCAGCCTTCTCAGGAAAAACAGTCTGCTCTGCCCTTTCCTGAGAAGAGCCTCGGTGTTGTCAGTCCAGTCCAGTTTGTTATTAATTTGTACTCCCAGGTACCTGTAGGAGTCCACCCTCTCGACTTCCACCCCCTTGATGGTGATGGGGGCTGGGGTCCTTCTCTTCCTCCTAAAATCCACCACCAACTCCTTTGTTTTGCTGGTGTTAAGCAAAAGGTAGTTGGTGTCGCACCACTGCACGAAGCTCTCCACCAGGGCCCTGTACTCCTCATCCCTGTCGTCTGTGATGTAACCGACGATAGAGGAGTCATCCGAAAACTTCTGCAGGTGGCACTGGTCGGAGCTAAACTGGAAGTCAGAGGTATAGAGGGTGAAGAGAAAGGGTGACAGAACAGTTCCCTGGGGGGCACCGGTGTTGCACACCACCACCTCAGACTGACAGCCCTGCAGTCTCACATACTGACGCCTGTCTGTGAGGTAGTTGTGGATCCAAGCCGTCAGGGAGTCCTCCACACACATCACTGCTAGTTTGTCAGCCAGCAGTGATGGCTTGATAGTGTTAAATGCACTGGAGAAGTCGAAGAACATGGTCCTCACCATGCTCTGTGGCCTCTCCAGGTGTGTGTAGGCCCTGTGCAGCATGTAAATGATGGCGTCCTCCACCCCCATGCTCTCCTGGTATGCAAACTGCCGGGGGTCCAGGAAGTCCTTCACCTGGGGCTTAAGGTGTTGCAGCACTAGCCTCTCCAGGATCTTCATGACCTGTGGTGTCAGGGCGACAGGTCTGTAGTCGTTTGGGGTGCTGGGCCGTCCCTTCTTTGGCACTGGGACGATGCAAGAGGTCTTCCAGAGCTGTGGCACCCTCCTCAGTCTTAGAGATAGACTGAAGAGATGTTGGAATGTGTCCGCCAGCTCTCCAGCACACACCTTCAGAACCCTGGGGTTGATGTTGTCTGGACCTCTGGACTTGTTCACATTCACCCTGGAAAGCTGCCTTCTCACCTGCTCAGATGTTATAAAGCTGTGAGTACCGGTGTCTCCAGGTGTGAAGCATGCTCCCTGGCTCCTGGTGTTGGTAAGGGGAGGCAGTTGCTGCTGGGGTGCTGCTGGGGTGTCAGGGGGAGTGGGGGCTACTGTTGCCAGGGGTGCGGTACATTGGAGAGGGGAGGAGAGGGTCGGGGGCTGTGGGGGGTGACAGGGGGATGGGGGGGGTGACAGGGTCGGGGGCTGGGTCGGGGGCTGGGACAGGGTCGGGGGCTGGGTCGGGGGCTGTGACAGGGTCGGGGGCTGGGTCGGGGGCTGTGACAGGGTCGGGGGCTGGGTCGGGGGCTGTGACAGGGTCGGGGGCTGTGACAGGGTCGGGGGCTGTGGGGGGTGGCAGGGGGATGGTTGGTCAAACCTGTTAAAGAAGCAGTTCAGGTCATCTGCCTGCTCTCGGGTCCCCTCCACCACAGGATGCGGCTGCTTGTGGCCCGTGATCTTCTTGAAGCCCTTCCACACCTCCTTGGAGCTGTGGGCCTCTAGCCCGCCCTCCAATTTCCTCCTGTATTCCTCTTTGGCTGCTCTCAGCTCCTTCTTCACCTCCTTCTGAGTGGCCCTGGCTCCCTCAGTGTCCCCTGCCTTAAACAGCCTCCTCTTCCTTTTCAGAAGGTTCTTGATGTTCCCATTTATCCACGGCTTGTTGTTAGGAAAGCACCGTACCTTTTTAATGGGGACGATGCTCTCCTCGCAGAACTTGATATAGTCTGTGACACAGTCTAGCAGACCATCTATGTCCTCCCCGTGGACTCTCTGGAACATCCCCCAGTCGGTTGTTTCAAAACACGCCCTCAGCTCCTCCTCCACGTCTTCTGACCATTGCTGGACAGTCCTGGTGGTGATAGGCAGCCTTTTTATGATAGGGGTGTATGTTGGTTCCATCCAGACCATATTGTGATCGGATGCCCCTAGTGGCGGGAGGGCAGTGGATGTGTAGGCTCCCTTCACATTGGCATATAGTTTGTCTAGTATTTTGTTCTCCCTTGTTTTACATGTGACATACTGGGTAAAATCCGTCAATGTCTTTTCCATATTTACATGGTTGAAGTCCCCATTCACAATGATAAATGCGTTTGGGTGAGCGGTCTGTATCCCCGCGATACAGGAATGGATGACGTCATTTGCGCGCGCCGGGTTCGCGCTTGGTGGAATGTAACTAGTCACAGCCACAACATGTGAAAACTCTCTCGGACAGAGATCTGGCCTCAAACCTAGCGCCAACAGTTCTATGTCTGGAGTGCAGACTTGCTCTTTGATAGTGATATGACCTGGCTTGCACCATTTGGAATTAACAAACACAGCGATCCCGCCTCCTTTTATCTTACCGCTGTTTCTCGTTCTGTCCGCGCGGACCATTGTGAAACCATCTTGTTCCATTGCCCCGTCTGGGATACCAGGATTCAGCCAGGATTCAGTTAGGAATAGCAGGCTGCATTTCCCATATTCCCCCTGTCCCTTCATCAGAGCAGAGAGCTCATCAGCCTTGTTGACCAGCGACCTGACGTTCCCCATAAGAACAGACGGCAGGCAGGTCCTATTTGCTTGTCTGTCTCTCCTCGCCCTCACGTACGCGCCAGCCCTAGTTCCCCGTCTGCGTGTCCTTATTTCGCTGGGCACTCCTGTAGGGGGAGCGCCGGCGGCTCGACTCCTAAAGGCAATGAGCTCCTCTCTGGAATACACCCGCATTCCTCCGTTTATCAGGCACATATTGAGCACTCCGGTTAAAAGATAAAAGATAAAAGTTTGAAATAAAAGGTTGAAAAGGGCTAAAAAAGGGCTAAAAAGTAGAAGTAAGACTGAGCTGTTTCACTGGCAGCCAACCCAACCGGCGCCATGTGACTAGCCCTAACCCTAGCCCAGGCTTTATGGAATTTGACAACAAAATTAACAATATGAAGCCGCAAGGGATTGTGTACTAACCAATAGTCAATGTAAACTTGAGCTACTGTGCCATTATTTTAAGTATTCACTTGCAGCCCTGCAAAACGAATTGTTAGCCTAACATTAGTTTAAAGTTCTGTTATATTTCAATTGCCTTAGTGATTAGATTAGATTCAAATGTATTGTCAATGTACAGTACAAGTACAGTACAGCGAAAATAAGTTTGGCATGTAACCGGAGTGCAAATATAACTATTGTTATATTAACTATTACTATTATAACATATACTATGTATATGCAGGTATGTACAGATGGTAAATAAGAGGAATGGTGAATATAAATATATGTATAGGGTAAATATGTGTATAGGATATGAACAGCAGTATTATACAGCAATATTATACAGTATTATACATGACTATATTCTATGCAGGTAGGCTATGTCTATAAGCTATTTTACAGTATTGTACATGAACTCTGCTATATGCAGGTATGACTATGAGCTATATGTGGGTTTGTCAGGGGGGTAATCCAGAGTCTTCTGGTCAAAGTTATGTCTATGGAATCACGCAAGAACGTTCAATTTGACCAATTAGGCCCTTTCTTTTTCTAGATGCATATAACATGTCAGAGAGAAAGGTCGTTGCCAGAGCTGAAAAGATGCAGCACCTGCTGCCAGCAGTTTCACTGTCCTTAAGGTGAAGAGGCACTTGGAGGGCCATTTCAACCGGGCAGTTTTCCATGAAGGTAAAGTTGGCCAACATTCTCTGGGAAATGCAAATGGAGTTGCAGTAGAGACCAATTCCATTTGAGCAATGAATCAAAACTAACCCTTCTGTGACGTTTGTGGGAGGTATATGATTTAGATGTTGTGTAGCATATTCAATTGACAAATGATCATAGAATAATAAGGTAACACTTTAAAAAGGATCATTATAATCAATAATAATATTACAATTCTATGCTCTGTTATAGGGTATACCATTCACAGATGTGGGTTACAATGTAACCGAGCGTTACATTATCACTGCATCCACTGCCAGTCAACAATTTTACGTCGGGTGGACGTCATCAACCACCTTGAATCGTGCAAGCACAACAACCCAGCTGCAGCAACCACCGCTGCAGTGACTGCCACTTCCACTGCAGCGACCACCACTGCAGCGACCACCACTGCAGCGACCACCACCTCCACTGCAGGGACCACCACTGCAGCAACCACCACCGCCACTGCAGCGACCACCACTGCAGCGACCGCCATTGCAGCAACCACCACCGTCACTGCAGCGACCACAATGCAAACCCCCCCGGGTGGACAGATGAAAAGGGTACATCAGCAGCAATCCAAACAAAAATGTCCTATCTGCCGTCTTAACATGAACAAAAAAAAACATTAAAGCGCACATAAAGAGGAAGCACACAAATAAGCAGAAGGACATAACAGCAACTTCCCACCTTCAAAGTGACTGTATAGATCCTATCAATGGGATCTATGCTGTCCTTAAGACGTTTCATGGTGCCAGCACTCCTCTGCATGCCCAATTAAAAGTATGGGGGGAAAATCAACATGTTTCATGTGAATCTGCAGAGTGCCAAAAGAACATGGAGTTTGCATGGAGGAGTGGATTAGTCTCTTTTCAATGCATACACCTGAAATCTATAGGATACTGTACCTCATATGCTTCTCCTCCGGTACTTCATGAGGGAACCCTTAAAGAGATGGTTACCAGCAAGTGGTTTGGGGAAGACAAAAAACAGCTCTGCCTCACTCGACAAAAGCTTGCAGAAAACATCAAAATGCCTCTCTCTGTGCACACTGAAGTTGGAGCCCCTCAGTCCAAAAAGTACATATCCGTTTTTTTAAAGATATTTTTTATTATACTTTTTATTTTTTCCACATTTTATGAACAACAAACATCAACAGCAGAAAAAGAAAAAACATACATACATACACAAGGTCATGGGGTCAGCAAATACAGCATATAAACATACAATCAGTACAAAGAATCGCCATCTTCATTGGCTAAATAATCGCACCATTTTTCCCATCGTTTTTCCCCCAACTCTTTCTGAAGCCTTAAAGAGAAGGTCATTTGTTCCATTAAATGCAAATGCTCAACTGTTTTAACAAAGAGACCGACAGTAGGACAGCTTTTCTGAAGCCAACATTTTGTGATGGCCTTTTTACCTGCCACCAGTAACATTTTTAGGAGGTAGGTATCATTTCTGCTTAGCTCATCAGGGATGAGTCCAAGATAAAAAGATGTAAAAGACATACTAATGCTAAACCCCAGGGTTCTTGAAATGATCTTTGCAACTTCCGTCCAAAATGTCTGGATAGGAGGACAAGACCAGAAAACATGTCCGTGATCAACCATGGTCTACATATCCGTTTTTGAACCCACACATTCATATTACAGTCGTTTGGGAAGAGTCATGGTGTCGTATGACATCAAAAAGAACACATGGCACTGTCCGTGCCTAAAGACTAAGATCATGCCCACATAAATACATCGCCAAATGGCACCTCTTTCAAACAGATCGCGAACTATTTAGAAAAGTCCGGAGTACTGATGTGGACTTCCAGAGCACAGCAACAGAGGACCAAGACAGTCATGATGATGAGACGACTGATCTGGGAGATCTTCTGTATCCACCAACCGAGTATAAGAAAATGGAAGGATCTTCTGCCTGCCACAATAAGACTGTACAACTCCTCCTCCGGCTGGCTTGATCAGGGTGATCAGTCAGGCTGGGGGTTGTTAAACCATACTAGACTGCTGTTACTTAATGTTTTCAGATGTCTAGTTTTTTATATTATCACTTTATTAGACTGCTGTTACTTAATATTTTCAGATGTCTAGTTTTTTATATTATATATAATATTATAATTATAATATATTATTATTGTACAGTATTTTTCTGCTGAAATCATAACCAAGGTGTACCATAGAACTCCTAGCATCTGCTATTGTAACCATGTACTTTAGTAACTTTGTCTCAATGATAATATAATAATAATAAATTGTATTTGTATAGCACACTTTAATAATAATATAATAATAATAATAGTAATACATTGTATTTGTATAGCACACTACTGGAAACTGTTCTCCGCTGCAATACTCCAATTTATCACTACTGGAAACTGTTCTCCGCTGCAATACTCCAATCTATCACTGGGTGGCGCTAACTGCACATTCCTTTGCGTCCTGGACTGCACATTCCTTTGCGTCCTAGAGCTGCGGATTCCTTCGCGTCCTAGAGCTGTTCTGCGAGCCTGCAGCTGGATACTACTGCAGAGACTGGGGAGGGAGCGGGAGAATTCAGTGAACCTCACGCAGCAGCCAAGTAGAACCGAAAGGGTTGAGGATCGGAACATTATTATTATTATTATTATTATTATTTGGACTTTTGGTTCCAGCTCACCCAGCGGTGCCGAGGTTGCATTTAAGTTGTGTCTGTAATAAACGGGCGGTGCCCAGACCCTCTGTGCCTGAGGACTGCTACACTGACTGTTGTTGATGAGGCTTCTCTATCACACTGACCCCAAGCTTCATTTAATTTGTAAAAAAAAGTAAAAAAAAGTCTCAAGCTATGCAGTCAGAATTGCACTTAACTGCCAAACCTCAAACTGCACAGATACACTGAACTGATAATCCTATAATGTATTATATCTTCTACCACTGGTTAGTTTTGTGGCGCTGTTCCGACTTTCACTACAGTTCTGCAAGTGGAGAAAAACAGTCATCTCCAAGCACTCCAGTTTGACAAAATGTGTCTTGCTTATTACTACTGCAACAGCATTCTCTACGGTTTGCCTAATAACATCCTAAACAAATTACAATACGTCCAGAACTGCTGCCCGTCTGCTCACCTCCACTCGCCGCCGTGACCACATCACCCCTGTCCTCCAAAACCCACACTGGCTCCCGGTCAAATACAGGATCCAATTCAAAATCCTACTCATCACTTACAAAGCCATTAACAACCTGGCCCCCTCCTACCTTGCCGACCTCGTCCCCCTCCCGTTGCCTCAGGTCTGACGACCAAACCACCCTCTAGACCACCAGGACCAAGCTCCGGACCTGGGGTGATGGGGCCTTTTCAGCCGCAGCCCCGTCTCTGGAACGCCCTCTACTATTAGAACTGCTTTTTCTTAGTGTGTTCAATCCTTTTTTCCTGTTTCATTCCACTGTATTACACATAACTTTATTTACATATGGACTTTAATGTTTAGATTTTTTGTCTGGATTGTTTAAGTTAATACCAAAGTCTGATTGATTGATTGAAAACCTTTATTGTCCCCAATGGGGAAATTTTGTTGTCAAACAGCTCAGTTAGGGCAGAAAACATTCAGTACAGAAAACAGAAAAACATTCAATAAAAAACATAAAACAGTGCAGGCTCAATAAGTAAAAAGTTCCAAAAGTTCCATCTCCAGGTCTCCCCCACCCTGCAGGGCCTGGTTGTAGAGTCGGAGTGCAGCTGGAATAAAGGACTGTCCAAATCTTTTTGTACTTTGACGGGGGAGAACAAATCTGTGGCTGAACTTGCTCCTCATCCCTGCCAGCTCGCAGTACATCGGGTGGGAGGGATTGGCCAGCATGGCCGCCAGTTTTTTCCCCATCCTCTGTTCTGCCACCACCTCTAGGCTGTCCAGCCCGGTCCCCACCACAGAGCTGGCCTTCTTCACCAGTTTGTTTAGCTTCGCAGCATCCCTGGCACAGATGTTTCCACCCCAGCAGGCCACGGCGAAGAACAGAACGCTGGCAACCACCGACTGATAAAACATTTGCAGCAGCTTGTTGCAGACACCGAAAGACCTCAGCCTTCTCAGGAAAAACAGTCTGCTCTGCCCTTTCCTGAGAAGAGCCTCGGTGTTGTCAGTCCAGTCCAGTTTGTTATTAATTTGTACTCCCAGGTACCTGTAGGAGTCCACCCTCTCGACTTCCACCCCCTTGATGGTGATGGGGGCTGGGGTCCTTCTCTTCCTCCTAAAATCCACCACCAACTCCTTTGTTTTGCTGGTGTTAAGCAAAAGGTAGTTGGTGTCGCACCACTGCACGAAGCTCTCCACCAGGGCCCTGTACTCCTCATCCCTGTCGTCTGTGATGTAACCGACGATAGAGGAGTCATCCGAAAACTTCTGCAGGTGGCACTGGTCGGAGCTAAACTGGAAGTCGGAGGTATAGAGGGTGAAGAGAAAGGGTGACAGAACAGTTCCCTGGGGGGCACCGGTGTTGCACACCACCACCTCAGACTGACAGCCCTGCAGTCTCACATACTGACGCCTGTCTGTGAGGTAGTTGTGGATCCAAGCCGTCAGGGAGTCCTCCACACACATCACTGCTAGTTTGTCAGCCAGCAGTGATGGCTTGATAGTGTTAAATGCACTGGAGAAGTCGAAGAACATGGTCCTCACCATGCTCTGTGGCCTCTCCAGGTGTGTGTAGGCCCTGTGCAGCATGTAAATGATGGCGTCCTCCACCCCCATGCTCTCCTGGTATGCAAACTGCCGGGGGTCCAGGAAGTCCTTCACCTGGGGCTTAAGGTGTTGCAGCACTAGCCTCTCCAGGATCTTCATGACCTGTGGTGTCAGGGCGACAGGTTTGTAGTCGTTTGGGGTGCTGGGCCGTCCCTTCTTTGGCACTGGGACGATGCAAGAGGTCTTCCAGAGCTGTGGCACCCTCCTCAGTCTTAGAGATAGACTGAAGAGATGTTGGAATGTGTCCGCCAGCTCTCCAGCACACACCTTCAGAACCCTGGGGTTGATGTTGTCTGGACCTCTGGACTTGTTCACATTCACCCTGGAAAGCTGCCTTCTCACCTGCTCAGATGTTATAGAGCTGTGAGTACCGGTGTCTCCAGGTGTGAAGCATGCTCCCTGGCTCCTGGTGTTGGTAAGGGGAGGCAGTTGCTGCTGGGGTGCTGCTGGGGTGTCAGGGGGAGTGGGGGCTACTGTTGCCAGGGGTGCGGTACATTGGAGAGGGGAGGAGAGGGTCGGGGGCTGTGGGGGGTGACAGGGGGATGGGGGGGGTGACAGGGTCGGGGGCTGGGTCGGGGGCTGTGACAGGGTCGGGGGCTGGGTCGGGGGCTGTGACAGGGTCGGGGGCTGGGTCGGGGGCTGTGACAGGGTCGGGGGCTGGGTCGGGGGCTGTGACAGGGTCGGGGGCTGGGTCGGGGGCAGTGACAGGGTCGGGGGCTGTGACAGGGTCGGGGGCTGTGGGGGGTGGCAGGGGGATGGTTGGTCAAACCTGTTAAAGAAGCAGTTCAGGTCATCTGCCTGCTCTCGGGTCCCCTCCACCACAGGATGTGGCTGCTTGTGGCCCGTGATCTTCTTGAAGCCCTTCCACACCTCCTTGGAGCTGTGGGCCTCTAGCCCGCCCTCCAATTTCCTCCTGTATTCCTCTTTGGCTGCTCTCAGCTCCTTCTTCACCTCCTTCTGAGTGGCCCTGGCTCCCTCAGTGTCCCCTGCCTTAAACAGCCTCCTCTTCCTTTTCAGAAGGTTCTTGATGTTCCCATTTATCCACGGCTTGTTGTTAGGAAAGCACCGTACCTTTTTAATGGGGACGATGCTCTCCTCGCAGAACTTGATATAGTCTGTGACACAGTCTAGCAGACCATCTATGTCCTCCCCGTGGACTCTCTGGAACATCCCCCAGTCGGTTGTTTCAAAACACGCCCTCAGCTCCTCCTCCACGTCTTCTGACCATTGCTGGACAGTCCTGGTGGTGATAGGCAGCCTTTTTATGATAGGGGTGTATGTTGGTTCCATCCAGACCATATTGTGATCGGATGCCCCTAGTGGCGGGAGGGCAGTGGATGTGTAGGCTCCCTTCACATTGGCATATAGTTTGTCTAGTATTTTGTTCTCCCTTGTTTTACATGTGACATACTGGGTAAAATCCGTCAGTGTCTTTTCCATATTTACATGGTTGAAGTCCCCATTCACAATGATAAATGCGTTTGGGTGAGCGGTCTGTATCCCCGCGATACAGGAATGGATGACGTCATTTGCGCGCGCCGGGTTCGCGCTTGGTGGAATGTAACTAGTCACAGCCACAACATGTGAAAACTCTCTCGGACAGAGATCTGGCCTCAAACCTAGCGCCAACAGTTCTATGTCTGGAGTGCAGACTTGCTCTTTGATAGTGATATGACCTGGCTTGCACCATTTGGAATTAACAAACACAGCGATCCCGCCTCCTTTTATCTTACCGCTGTTTCTCGTTCTGTCCGCGCGGACCATTGTGAAACCATCTTGTTCCATCGCCCCGTCTGGAATACCAGGATTCAGCCAGGATTCCGTCAGGAATAGCAGGCTGCATTTCCCATATTCCCCCTGTCCCTTCATCAGAGCAGAGAGCTCATCAGCCTTGTTGACCAGCGACCTGACGTTCCCCATAAGAACAGACGGCAGGCAGGTCCTATTTGCTTGTCTGTCTCTCCTCGCCCTCACGTACGCGCCAGCCCTAGTTCCCCGTCTGCGTGTCCTTATTTCGCTGGGCACTCCTGTAGGGGGAGAGGCGGCGGCTCGACTCCTAAAGGCAATGAGCTCCTCTCTGGAATACACCCGCATTCCTCCGTTTATCAGGCACATATTGAGCACTCCGGTTAAAAGATAAAAGATAAAAGTTTGAAATAAAAGGTTGAAAAGGGCTAAAAAAGGGCTAAAAAGTAGAAGTAAGACTGAGCTGTTTCACTGGCAGCCACCCAACCGGCGCCATTTTGCTTGGTGTCTGGTGCAAATTTCACTTGAAATGGCTCATTGGAAATACATTTACTGGACAAAATGTTGATGTGTTCAATACTCATTTCCCCCACTGTATTTTGACTACCGTGACTGTCTTGAACTTGAATGTATGTTGCTTAAAAGTTATATTAAATGTTATTTTGTTTCCACCAATCGTTCCGGACCTCTGACCTTGAATAGAAATCATGAGGACCTTTGAGTAATAAGTTTGAGAACCCCTGCTATAGAGAAACCGTTGCATTGTCTCTTGTTCACTTCTTTAGCACATAGGAGCTCTTGAAATAGTTCAGTGTGTTATTTTCCCCTAGGTGACTGAAGAAGCCCTTTATGCTCAGCTATTGTCCTGTCATCTTTGTCCATGAGCATGTCCTTGAAGTTTCCAGGCTTTATGGTGCAACTCTCCTCTGACTACCTCATTTCCTCTGAAGCCTTTAACCCCTTGTTCCATCTGTTGGCACACATTATTCTAGCTTGTGTCGTCTGCTTAACCCCCATGAATCTTGAACTCTCTTCGCTGCAAGCAAGAAGATCCATCTATCAGGCAGACCACACTGTCGTAGCTAAGGTTTGGTGCTACTGACAGCCTTCAAAACAAAGCTGACATTTATGATGTAATGTTTTCTTGAGTGTAAAGTGTGATGTTTTTATTTCCTGTAGTTCAGTTTTATGTGATCATTCTATGTCCTGTAGTTCTGTTTTAAATTGTTGTGAAACACCTGAGGCCGTATTGCCCCTGTGGATTTACCTGCCCAGGGAATGCTGATGTAATTTAGCTACCCAGCTAATTCAGGGAGAGTCAATGACTGTCCCTTTTAAATAAACTAATACATAAAAATAAATATATCACTGGATCAACATTCTCCAGCAGGTGCCAATCCTGGAGGAGCCCCAAGAGTCTGTAACAGGTCCCGGGCGTAAGAGATGACAGTACTGTCTGTATTTAACATAGTACTGTATTTAACATAGTACTGTATTTAACATTACTGTATTTAACATAGTACTGTATTTAACATAGTACTGTATTTAACATAGTACTGTATTAAACATAGGACTGTATTTAACATAGTACTGTATTTAACATAGGACTGTATTAAACATAGTTCTGTATTAAACATAGTACTGTATTTAACATAGTACTGTATTTAACATAGTACTGTATTTAACATAGTACCGTATTTAACATAGTACTGTATTTAACATTACTGTATTTAACAAGACAGGATAGTCTTCCTCATGTGCTGTACATTAGTTTTGTGTAAACGATCTCCTATCGCTCCTGCAGCTCCCCTAGTGGTACACACTAGATATACATTGAAAAATGTATGTAATATGAAAAAAACTGAAAACAAAACAAAACAATACAAAATATGACAGCTTGGTAACATATTTCTTATCCTCAAAACACCAAAGTGTGACTTGTACTTCTGTGTTTACGGAATCTTACTATTGCTGCTGTCTACCCCAGGCCGACACTACCATTGCACTCAAATAACTGTATGGGAAAGTTAACAGGCAGGACACTTTCACTGTGGTCAAACACTAACAGTTCTTTCAATGTCTTTTATCCATGAACTATTATCTTATTAAATGTTTATTTATATTGCCATTTTTATTTTCTAACTGTATTTTTTAATAATGTATGTAAAGCACTTTGAAATGCCCCTGTTGTATGAAATACGACACGCTATACAAATAAACTTGCCTTGCCTTGCACGGACCCACATCACATATTACCCAGTCTACTGCAACATTAATATCGCAGTCAATGAGAATGACTCATTTCTATTGTATTGGCTAGCTTTCATCCGTTATTTGTTTTCATTGGTCAATGAGCGAAATGGGGGAATTGGTGGGGCTGGATTTTATACGGGATTGCATAAAAAAAAAAAAAATATTCAGCAATTTCATACATTAAATATATCAAAAGTATTTTTTTTTGTAACAAAAATGTAAGCTGTCGTGGAAAGGTTGTCTTTATTTCCTAACGTTGTTGTCACTCAATAATATTCCAACCTATCGCAAAATATACCCCAGCGAGTTGCTAGGCAGAATATGGTAATATATGCAACGCAGCCATCTCTGCAGCTACCATTTCTGGAGGTAAGAACAACTTGGACGTTTTCATTAAATCTATCCAAACTTTGGGAGAATTTCTACATCGATACCCAAGTTCGATTCCCAGACGATCTTACTGTGAGTATTGATCAGAAATGTGCGGTTGTTGGGCGTATTTCGATCGCTGGGAATAGACATCTTTTCTCTGGGTCTCTTCAGACGAGGTTGTTGTTGTGGTCCAACATGGAGCCTCTCTCTCCCTCCTTCCTCCTTCCTTGTTCTGCAGAGACGGGCTGGGCTCAACTACCAGGGGTCCATGGGTGGGTCTAGACACAATATTTGGACCCCAGACAATGTAAAGATAGACGTGCTTAAATAACACCGCGTTATTAAATTATTAATGCGATTTGTTGGCATAGTAAAGCACATCTCCAAGGTCAGCCTTTACAGGGGAGTTAAATGTGATAATGCGGCTTTTTGGTTGCGCTGATTTTTTTGTGGTATGGTCCGGTTGGAACCGAGAACCTGAGGGGTCAGGATAGGGGGGAACACAGGGAACAGATATGATAAGCCGGATATGTATTGCATCTTCAGAAAGTAGGAGAATGTGTCACAGATCCGCGTTGTCGAGGCAAAGTGGTGCAGTTTTGGCACAGATTTCTGTATTTCCTGGCTCATCTGTACAATTTCCACGTCGTTTTGTCTCTCCCCCCCTCATTGAACATGGCATGGTTAGTCTGGCCGAACGTTCTTGCAAGAACAAGATCGGACATGCTGGTTTATTTTGGTTTTTCTAAGCCAGTCTAGAGAAAGGCTAGGATGGGAGACTGGCTCGTATGAAGCAAATGAATGAATGAATGAATGAATGAATGAATGTCACGATATTAAACCAGCGACTTCTGTCCACAATCCTACTACACCCGTGACCTGCTTACAGTAGCAGGACATGTCGTCCTGTTGTGTGTCTGGCGCGATCACATGATATAATAAATAATAATAATAATAATAATAATAATAATAATGGTAGCTAGAGAGCCACACATGTATGCAGTATGTATAATAAAAGAAATGACATTTCTACGTGTGGCCTTCGGATAGTTTAGCTACAGCTAGTAGCTAAGTCTGGAACTGACACATGCGAAACCTTGCTACCATAATATGAATATCACATAGATCCTTGCTGCCATATGAATATCATATACATAGATCCTTGCTGCCATGTGAATATCATATACATAGATCCTTGTTACCATATGAATATCATGTACATAGATCCTTGCTATCATATCAATATCATATACATAGATCCTTGCTATCATATGAATATCATATACATAGATCCTTGCTGCCATATGAATATCATATACATAGATCCTTGCTACCATAGATATGAATATCATATACATAGATCCTTGCTGCCATATGAATATCATATACATAGATCCTTGCTACCATAGATATGAATATCATATACATAGATCCTTGCTACCATTATGAATATCATATACATAGATCCTTGCTGCCATATGAATATCATATACATAGATCCTTGCTGCCATATGAATATCATATACATAGACCCTTGTTATAATATGAATATCATATACATAGATCCTTGCTACCATATTAATATCATATACATAGATCCTTGCTACCGTATGAATATCATATACATAGATCCTTGCTGCCATATGAATATCATATACATAGATCCTTGCTACCATATTAATATCATATACATAGACCCTTGCTACCATATTAATATCATATACATAGATCCTTGCTGCCATATGAATATCATATACATAGACCCTTGCTACCATATGAATATCACATAGATCTGGTCATGTACTACATTATAAAAATGGTCCGTCCCTGTACAAATATTTGCAGACAGTTAGGGTGGTACTTGAATGAATGAACAGTGTACATGAATGAATGAATGAATGAACAGTGTACATGTACAACAGAGTGAATGAATGAACAGTGTACATGAATGAATGAATGAACAGTGTACATGTACAACAGAGTGAATGAATGAACAGTGTAGCCTGCTACATGTACAACAGATAGGGAAGACAAATTCATGATGTCATTGTAACTACAACAGCATAATAATGTTATTCAATCGATTGAGCAATTGAATTGCATTTCTCCCAAAACATTTTACTCCTACACGTTACTGAAGCAGTGTGCCTGCTGTGTGTAATACATATTTCCATTGATTCACATCTCAGCATCAGTGTGCATCCTGGCCTGCCTGATCAGCTGACGAGGTGACGGGGATCTGTAGACAGGGCCTGGCACACCCCTGCCATGGAGACCAAGCAGGAACCATCCCCTGTGTGGAGCCAGGCTCCCAACATTGAATCAGGCAACGCCACGCAGGTCTGTTCCTCTGCCTGATAAGACAAGTTATTACAGAAACAGCTTTTAGTAAATGACTGGAAATGTTTTTTTTAAAATTACAATGTCTAGGAAGTGAAAGCATTTTATTCTTGAAATAATTCTGTAATTCTGCATACTAATACAATGGAACATGGATAATTAGTGATGTCAGTAAGGGGGGTTATATGTGTGTGTTCCAGGTGCATTTTGAGGGTGGTGCCGTGGCCCAGATAGTGTACAGCGGGGACCAGCAGGACCGTGGACAGCAGGTGGTTTACACTGCAGACGGAAACTCCTACACGTCCGTGGAGTCAGCTGAGCACACGCTAGTCTACATCCACCCTGCTGATGGGTCACAGGTGAGAGACAGGGGGCCTCACACCTGATCCTAGTACACTCTGTCTCATGCTGCGAGCTACACAGGCTGTCCTAATATGATCCATCAGATCGCATAGCAAGACAACACCACAGTGTATGGAACTATGTGGTGCATGCCTCTGGAATAGTAATAATAATAATAATAATAATAATAATAATACTATAATATATAATAGTTTAATAATTTTTATTAAACCTTTATTTAGCCAGGTGACCTCATTGAGATAAGGAATCTCTTTTCCAAGAGGGACCTGGCCAAGAGGGGCACAAGGACACAGGCATACATTCAATACACAGATTCATCCAAAAAAACAAGACATTAAAAGCAGGTTTGGGCGGGCACAGATACTGAATTAAAAGCAATGACAATTTCCAAATACTTTCACCTTCTAAGACCTTTAAAATCGTTATGAAAGCATCATAACTGATTAGTTATTTTAGTTTTAAGTCTTTCTGGAGAGTATTCCAGGCAGAGGGGGCAGCGTACTTAAACACTTTTTTGCCCAGCTCAGTACGAGCACGTGGAACATGCAGTTATAAAGTGTCCTGTGTTCATGGTTTCTGAGGAGATGTGTACACGGATAGGTAGGGACCGGCCAAGGAGAGTTTTATATATAAAGCTCAACCAATGGGTATACCTGCGTACATACAAGGATGGCCAGTCCACTTTTACATACAATGTGCATTGATGAGTAAGGTGTTTACAACCAGTAAGGTGTTTACAAACAGTGACAAATCTCAAGGCACAATGATACACAGAATCCAGAGAATGCAGACATTAGAATGCAGACATTAGAATGCAGACATTAGAATGTAGACATTAGAATGCAGACATTAGAATGTAGTCATTAGAATGCAGACATTAGAATGCAGACATTAGAATGTAGACATTAGAATGCAGACATTAGAATGCAGACATTAGAATGTAGACATTAGAATGCAGACATTAGAATGTAGACATTAGAATGCAGACATTAGAATGTAGACATTAGAATGTAGACATTAGAATGCAGACATTAGAATGCAGACATTAGAATGTAGACATTAGAATGCAGACATTAGAATGCAGACATTAGAATGTAGACATTAGAATGCAGACATTAGAATGCAGACATTAGAATGTAGACATTAGAATGCAGACATTAGAATGCAGACATTAGAATGTAGACATTAGAATGCAGACATTAGAATGTAGACATTAGAATGTAAACATTAGAATGCAGACATTAGAATGCAGACATTAGAATGCAGACATTAGAATGCAGACATTGAGCAGAAGCGTCCATGTACAGGAGGTCACCATAATCTAGCAGAGGTCAGAGGTCACCATAATCTAGCAGAGGTCAGAAGGTCGTTACAATACAAGATATTTCCTGGTTCCATGGGAAAAGCACGATTTGTTTCTAAAAAAAGTAATTGTTGACTCACATAGGTCCCATTTACAAGAACCTGCCCCCGTACTAAGGTAGGTCTGGTGAAAGTTGCTGCCTTTGCCTGAATGCTGTTTGTGTTGATCTCTTCCAGACGATGTTCACCGACCAGCCCCAGGTGGCCTACATCCAGCAGGACGGCACAACACAGCAGGCAAGTTTGTCTTCATTCAGAGTGTGTTCAATTGTTTTACTCTAGATGATACTCTAGATAATACTCTAGATATTACTCTAGATATGACTAGATAATACTCTAGATATTACTCTAGATATTACTCTAGATATTACTCTAGATAATACTCTAGATATTACTCTAGGTGATACTCGTACAGAAATGTAAATGTTCTGTATGGTTCTGTTGCATAGGTGACGGTGTTGCTGCCCAGTGGACAGAACATGAACGCTGCCAACCTGCACGTCCTCAGTAACGTGGCAGAGGCGCCTCAGGCCATCCTGGAACCTGTTCCACAGGTGAGGACATGACATGTTGTGTTCTTAAAATTTGTTTTTTTCAGATTTTTATCCCTTTTTCACCCAATTTGGTAGCCAATTGAACCCAACCTAGCATCCAATTATCCCCTGCCTATTGCGTAGGATCCGCCGCACGACCGTGGCCGGCAGCCCCAGAGGAGATCGCCAGGCAGACTAGCTGACTGGCTCCTCGAGCCCAGCACCGTTATTCCGGCACCCCGGGGGCGCTGTTGCGCGACGGATCCTTGTCCGGAACTATTCCTATACCGCCCTCGGGAGCGGCCGCCCAATATGCCGCTCCCTGTGTGTGCCTCGGCCATATCCGGATCTGGCGAGCTGGGATTCGATCCCAGTCCCCGGTGGGCAGCTTGCACTAGTGGTTAGTGCTTAGACCGCTACACCACCGCGGGGCACGACATGTTGTGTCCTATCTGATCTGTATACAGGGTTCCCATGGGTCCTTGACATTTTGTGAATTTGAGAAAAAGAAATCAAGGTCTTAAACGTTTTTGAAAATAGACATGGGTCATTGAAAGTGCTTGAATTCCCCCCTCTCTCTCTCACTCTCTCTAAAAAAATAATATACAGTATATATATGTTCAAAAATGTTTTACTTAGCTCATCAACTAGTTCTGTCTCAAACTGTGCCGTGTTGGGTTCTTGAATTTGAGGGAATTGAGTCTTTCAAGTCCTTGAAAGGTGCTTGAATGAGATGCTTCAGAAGGTGTGGGAACCCTGTTGACAGCATCACAGTTTGTATCACAGTATGCCTTCTCTATTCCCAGGGTCAGCTGACTGTGGTGAACTCACTCCCCATCACAGCCCCTTCCTCCAGTCCCCTGGCCGCCACAGACTCAACAGAGGATTCTGATGAGGATGACGATGATGAAGACGAAGAAGACTCTGACTTAGACGACTGGGAGCCTAGTCCACCCCAGTCCTTCACCCCCCACAGCCTCTGTGAGTGCTAACCCTAACCCTAACCATAGAAGATGTTTCTCAACGTGCTGAACAGACAGCCAGGATTAACCTTAGTGTCTTTCATCACCAATACGTGATGATTGTCTAATGTTTAGTTAACTGATCATGTCTGATATTTCTCTTTCTCTCTTTTGTTCCCCTCAGGGTGTGAGGAGTGTAACAATGCCAACCCGTCAGTGTGTCTGAAGCACGGCCCCCTCCACCCCATCCCCAACCGGCCCGTCATGTCCAAGGCTCGGGCCAGCCTGCCCCTGGTCCTCTACATCGACCGCTTCCTGGGAGGGGTCTTCTCCAAGAGGCGCATCCCCAAGAGGACCCAGTTTGGCCCTGTGGAGGGGCCGCTAGTACGACAGGCCGAGCTGCACGACCACTACATCCACCTCAAAGCAAGTCACCTCTCTGTTCTCCACAAGTCACCTCTCTGTCCTCCATAGTCTTGTTAGTCTAGTCTTACTTTGTTCTTGTTCCACAGTCCTCGTTCACGCGTCTTAAAGGTGCAGCATGTAGCAGTTCACGTTGCGGTCCTGTCTGAGGCCACGCTGAAAATGTGAGAACATCCATAAGGTGTTTTCTAATAGCGTCAAACGTGTATATCATTGAAAAAAATTAAAACATAGCGTAAAATAGGTATGCAAAGGCCAGTGCTCGACCTCAACACCAGGTTTGAGAAAGAAGAACTTTGGTCCAAAACATCTTCATCATGTGATCTCAGTCCCTGCTTGGTACAAGTTCATCGTGGCCGTTTAGTACTGTTTATAATCTGACATCTGTATCCTGAACCTTTAAGCACTTCTCAATCTACAGCCAGAGGTATCCTAGCCTGGACACGCACCCCTGGTTGCCATCCTGGAGTCTAACCATGTAGAGCCAGCCTGGAGTCTAGCCATGTATACTCAGGGTCAGGGTTAGGGTGATAGTGTTGGTCTGTTGTTTGTTCTCTAATCGTTTGTCTCCGGTCCTCAGTTGTGCCTGCTGGATGTAGACACGGACGGGGAGAAGGCTGAGGACATGTGGGTGGACCTGTCTGACGAGGACAGCTGCAACTGGCTCATGTTCGTCAGACCCGCCCAGAACCACCTGGAACAGAACCTGGTGGCCTATCAGTACGGCGCTGAGATCTTCTACACAACCCTCAAGAACATCCAGCCAAAGCAGGAGCTCAAGGTTGGGATACATACATACATATACACATATATATATATATATACGCAAGTCTCAGATATAAATATGGGTCTGATTGCTGCTTGGCAAACATGTGTTCCAACGTTAACAGTGCTGTAATGATTATGGCTGTTAAGTTTAGCCTTTTAATAATCTTTCTGTTCCAGGTGTGGTACGCAGCGTCGTATGCAGAGTTTGTCAACCACAAGATTCACGATGTAACAGACGAGGAGAGGAAAGGTATTTTTATTTTTATTTTTATTTTTTAATTAGTTTTTCAGATTTGATCCCTTTTTCACCCAATTTGGTATCCAATTGAACCCAACCTAGCATCCAATTATCCCCTGCCTATTGCGTAGGATCCGCCGCACGACCCCGTGGCCGGCAGCCCCAGAGGAGATCGCCAGGCAGACTAGCTGACTGGCTCCTCGAGCCCGACACCGTTATTCCGGCACCCAGGGGGCGGTGTTGCGCGACGGATCCTTGTCCGGAAATAGTCCTATACCCCCCTTTGGGAGCGGCCGCTCAATATGCCGCTCCCTGTGTGCCCTGGCCATATCCGGGTCTGGCGAGACCGGGATTCGATCCCGGTCCCTGGTGGGCAGCTTGCACTAGTGGCTAGTGCTTAGACCGCTGCGCCACCGCGGGGCGGAAAGGTAAAATACTTAACCTAGCCCTAACCCTCACGTGTCTCTGCTGCTCTCTTAATCTCAGTAACCACATGTTCCTCCCCTGCTCTAAGAAATCCAGGAGGTTTGATATTGGTCTAACTCTGCTGTGTGGTTGTGTGTGTCAGTGTTGACTAACTAACTCTGCTGTGTGGTTCTGTGTGGTTGTGTGTGTCAGTGTTGCGGGAGCAGGAGAAGAACTGGCCCTGCTACGAGTGTAACCGCCGCTTCATCAGCTCAGAACAGCTGCAGCAGCATCTCAACATGCACGATGACAAGCTGGACTATGTCACCAGGTAAGACATGATGACACCTGGACTATGTCACCAGGTAAGACATGATGACACCTGGACTATGTCACCAGGTAAGACATGACAATAGTCAACATTCAACACTGAAAAGTAGATAGATAGAAAATGTATTAGCCACACGACCAAAGCCGGTGGAATTTGTTCTCGGTACAGCATATTAATCTCTGCATCACACAAATGACCAAAACAAGGAAGTGCACAATAGACAACCAATCAGACAATTTTTATTTATTTTTTTACTGTGTTGTCCCACACTCTATCTACTGGACCGGTTGAGTTTACTACACAGGTGACATGACTGACAGGTGTTCTCCCTCCTCCTCCAGACCTAAAGGCCGCAGCAGGGGGAGGGGCAGGAAGCGGTTCGGCACCGGCAGGAGACCCGGACGGCCGCCCAAGTTCATCCGTCTGGACCCTCAGGGCGACGCCGGTGTGGACAACACTCCGGTACGGACAAGTAACTACGTCATAGTATATGTCTCCATAGTATGTACTGTAGGGGCGGCTGTGTCTCAGAAGGTAGAGCTGCCGTCTAATGATCGCAAGGTTGGCAGATCGGCGGTTCGAGTTCGAGCCCCGGCTGGCCACATGTCGAAGCGTCCTTGGGCAAGACACTGAACCCCAAATTGCTCCCAGTGAGCGGGCCGGCGCCTTGCATGGCAGCTTGCCGCCATTGGTGTGTGAATATGTGTGTGAATGTGTGTGTGTGAATGGGTGAATGAGAGGCCGTTGTAAAGCGCTTTGGAATGAAGCGCTATATAAGTCAGTCTGTTTACCATTGACCATATATATGTGAATGACTGCAGGAGCTGCTGGGATTCGCTGGGAAGCTGCCGTTCGAGCAGAGAACAGACAGCGGCCAGAACGGTCTGATAGTGGCTGAGCTGGAGGTGGAAGGAGTGGGCTCTGACGCTGAGGGCCAGCTGGGGTCGTCTGGAAGTGAACCGGTCCCAGTCCCAGACGCAGACGCCCCCCCCACCCCCACCGCTGACTGCCCTGCGCCAGTGAAGGAGGACCCCTCCCACCTCACCCCGGCAGACCCCCACCTCCCCCCGGCAGACCCCCACCTCACCGCCCAGGACATGAGGCGAGCCAAGAGAATACGGGTAAGACCGCTGAGACGCTGAGATGGTCTGTCCTGGTCTGTCCTGGTCTGTCCTGGTCTGAGATGCAGTGTTACATTTACATTTACATTTTTGGCATTTAGCAGACGCCTTATTCCAAAGCGACTTTTAATCGATACATTTGACTAAGCAAGTGAATCGTCAATCCACCAGTCGTAGCAGGAAGAGTAATCTAGCTCAGGCCCAGGGCCAAAAAACATTAATAATATATATATAGATTATTTTTTATATAGACCCTGGAGAACAGAGAAACAGTACAAGGAGGGCAGTAGAAGTCTTAGGAGACACAGTATAGGGGAAAAGCAGGTGTCTCAGCAGACGCAGTGCTGGGGGGCAGTAGATGTCTCAGGAAGAGCAGTTAAGGTGTAACCTGTCTCTTAGATGGCTGCAGCTTTTTATTTTTTAAACCAGTGTGTCTCTCTTTCTCAATGCGTGCTTCTCTTAAAGATGGACATGCAGGTAGGTTGGCCCTGAAGGAAGGCAGCATATCAAACTGTCTAACTGTTTTGTTGGTGTCACGTAAAACATCCTAACAGCTCCTCCTCCTCCATTCTCCATCACATCTGTCGGCTTCTCCCTCTGTGACAGTGGAATGCTTCTCTGTGCTCTGTCGCTGTGTCAGGGTTCCCATGGGTCCTTGAAATCCTTGAAAGTTTGTGAATTTGAGAAAAAGAAATCAAGGTCTTAAAAGTTTTTGAAAATAGACATGGTCATTGAAAGTGCTTGAATTCCCCCCCCCCCCCCCCCTCTCTCTCTCTCTCTCTCTCTCTCTAAAAATATATATATATTCAAAATGTTTTTTACTTAGCTCGTCAACTAGTAAATAAGTCTCTGTATTGCTTAACTTTACACATCTGACCACGATATTGTCCATCTGATCCCATCCTACAGGCAGAGACTAAAAGTGTCAAAACCTGTAGTGAAGTCGTTCAGAACATGGAACAGCGAGGCTATGGAGAAAAGCAGCGCCTGGTTAGAGCGGGCTGGCTGTGACGAGGGCTATGTGGAGTGGGCGGGGGCTGAGGCCGGTAACGACTTGGATGCGTACACTGACACTGTGACGTCATTCGTCAGCTACTGCGAGGAGGTGTGTGTTCCAACTCGGACCAGGGTCAGTTATAATAATGACAAACCCTGGTTCACAGCCCAGCTCAGAAGGCTGAGGTTGGAGAAGGAGGATGCCTGGCAGAGGGGTGACAAGAACAGGTTTAGAGACGCCAGGTACAAGTTCGAGGCAGCTGTTAAGCAAGCAAAACATTGCTACTCTGAGAAACTGCAACAACAATTCTCAGATGGCAACGCTGCCTCTGTCTGGAAGGGTCTAAAACAAATCACCAACTATAAACCAAAACCCCCTCAGACCACAGAAAGCACTCTCCTTGCAAATGAACTGAACAAGTTTTACTGCAGATTCGAACTACAGTTTGCCCCCTCTGCTACTGCCCCCCCTCTCCCCCCCCCTCTCCCCAACCTCCCCTCCTCCTCCCTTCTCTTCCCTGAGCCCCACCCCCTCTGCCCGCCCACACCTCTCTGTCTCAGAGAGAGAGGTGAACCGCCTGTTCAAGAGACAGAACCCCCGGAAGGCGGCCGGTCCGGATGCTGTCTCACCCTCCATGTTGAAGTTCTGCGCTGACCAGCTGTCCCCTGTGTTCAGCAACATCTTCAACTCCTCCCTGGAGTGCTGTCAGGTACCAGCCTGCTTCAAATCCTCCACCATTATCCCTGTCCCCAAAAAGTCGAGGATCACAGGCCTGAATGACTACAGACCCGTTGCCCTGACCTCTGTAGTCATGAAGGTCTTTGAACGCCTCGTCCTTGCCCACCTGAAGTCCATCACAGACCCTCTCCTAGACCCCCTGCAGTTCGCGTATAGAGCCAACAGGTCCGTGGAGGACGCGGTCAACATGGCTCTACACCATGTCCTGGAACATCTGGACACGGCCGGGACCTACGCCAGAATCCTGTTCGTTGACTTCAGTTCGGCGTTCAACACTATCTTGCCACCCATACTGGAGTGTGGGCTCTCTGCACTGCAGGTGCCTGACTACACCTGAAGGTGGATCACAAACTTTCTGTCCAACAGGACCCAGCGGGTGAAGCTCGGGAAGTCCATCTCTGAGCTGAGGACCATCAGCACCGGTTCCCCGCAGGGCTGCGTCCTGTCTCCCCTCCTGTTTTCCTTCTACACCAACTGCTGTACCTCCAGCCACCAGTCGGTCAAGCTCCTCAAGTTCGCGGACGATACCACCCTGGTAGGGCTTATCTCCAGGGGGGATGAATCTGCTTACAGGAGCGAGATTGACTTGGTGGTCTCCTGGTGCACCCGGAACAACCTAGAGCTGAATGCTCTTAAGACAGTGGAGCTGATAGTGGACTTCAGGAGGAACCCACCCCCTCCCTCTCCAATCATACTGGGAGGCACTCCAGTCACCACCGTGGAGTCATGCCGCTTCCTTGGGGTGACAGTCTCTCGGGACTTGAAGTGGGGGCCCAACATCGACGCCCTCACAAAAAAGGCCCAGAAGAGACTGTCTTTCCTGAGGCAGCTCAGGAAATTCCACCTTCCAAAGACCACGCTGGTGAACTTCTACATGGCCATCATTGAGTCCATCGTCACCTCCGCCATCATCATCTGGTTCCCCGCTGCACCGGCCAAGGATAAGGCCAAGCTGCAGCGGGTGATACGCTCGGCGGAGAGGGTGATTGGCTGCCCTTTGCCCCCCCTTGAGGCCCTGTTTAAAAGTAGGGCTTTGGGGAGGGCCAGGAAGATCATGGCTGACCCCGCACACCCAGGACACGGTCTCTTCGCCCCGCTCCCCTCAGGCAGGAGGGTGCGGTCCCTAAAAACTGTGAAGGCCCGACATACACACAGCTTTTTCCCCACAGCCATCCGGCTCCTAAATGCCGCTGCCCCCCCCCCCCCCCTGACCTGACCCCTATCTATCTACCCTCCCTCCACCCCCACCCAGAGAGCTTTGGACTGTCTGGACATGAACACTTGAACACTTGATCTCTGCACTTTATCTTTATATTAATTATGGCTCTTGCACTTTGATGTTGGTTTGCACTGTCTTGTCCTGTCTTGCACCTGTTCTGCTGTAAACCGTGCTCCATTGTCCCAAACCAAATTCCTAACATGTTTACATGTCATGGCAATAAAGTCTTCTGATTCTGATTCTGATTCACATATTTCACAATATATTGTTTAGCTGTGCTGTGGTAGAGAAGGCAAGAGACCATCTAGTGTTCACACATTCAAGCCTCTCTTTTTAATTGTTGTCTGTGAGTGGATAGTTCCTATTATATAAATTCTCATCTAGTTTTGTCTCAAACTATGCCGTGTTGGGTCCTTGAATTTGAGGGAATTGAGTCCTTGAAAGGTGCTTGAATCTGATGTTTCAGAAGGTGTGGGAACCCTGGTGTGTCCACAGCGTTAAGATTCCCCTTCTCTCTCTCCTCTCTCTCTCTCTCTCTCTCTCTCTCTCTCTCTCTCCTCTCTCTCAGAACGCGGCCCTCCAGCACCTCTTCATCAGGAAGACCCTGCGGCCGTTCAAGTGCACCCACTGTGGCAAGGCCTTCCGGGACAAGGACAAGCTGGAGCAGCACCTGCGCGTCCACGGCCGGGAGTACGCGCTGTCCTGCCACCTGTGCAGCAAGGCCTTCCTCAGTAACCTGGCGCTGGAGGACCACCTGCTGCTGCACTCGGAGAGCCGCTCCTACTCCTGCCTGTTCTGCACCGACACATTCGACCGGCTGGAGCTGCTGAAGGACCACGTGGGCTTGCACGCCGTGGACGGCTGCTACTCCTGCCCCTCCTGCAAGAAGGGCTTCACCGACTTCATCCAGGTCAGCCCCCCCCCCTGCTGGTGCTTGACACTCAAAGTATATGAAAGTATTTAAAATACTTAGAAAAGACAAGGTGTTTCACTGACTTCATCCAGGTCAGCCCGCCCCCCTGGTAGTGCTCGACACTCAGAGTATTTGAAAGTAGCCGACGAAGGTCGTTAGATCGGCGGTTCGAGCCCCGGCTGGCCACATGTCGAAGTGTCCTTGGGCAAGACACTGAACCCCAAATTGCTCCCAGTGAGCGGGCCGGCGCCTTGCATGGTAACTTGGTCGCCATTGGTGTGTGAATGTGTGTGTGAATGGGTGAATGAGAGGCCGTTGTAAAGCTCTTTGGATAAAGGCGCTATATAAGTCAGTCTATATAAGTCAGTCAATATAAGTCAGTCTATATAAGTCAGTCCATTTACCATTTATTTTAAATACTTTTAAACCCAGGTCTGCTCGTTATGCTCCGTGGTGAACATGCTTGGTTCGTGCACCTCTGAAGGTCTGAAGGTCTGAAGGGTCACTACTAACTCAGAACTGCTGCTGTCCTCTAGGTGAAGAAGCACGTCCGAGGTTTCCACTCAGAGAAGATCTTCCAGTGTGCCGACTGCGACAAGGCGTTCTGCAGGCCGGACAAGCTGCGCCTGCACATGCTGCGACACTCTGACCGCAAGGACTTCCTCTGCTCCACCTGCGGGAAACAGTTCAAGGTGAGAGAGAGACATGGAAACAGTTCAAGGTGAGAGAGAGAGACATGGAAACAGTTCAAGGTGCAAGGTGAGAGAGACATGGAAACAGTTCAAGGTGAGAGAGACATGGAAACAGTTCAAGTTGAGAGAGAGACATGGAAACAGTTCAAGGTGAGAGAGACATGGAAAAAGTTCAAGTTGAGAGAGACATGGAAACAGTTCAAGTTGAGAGAGAGACATGGAAACAGTTCAAGTTGAGAGAGACATGGAAACAGTTCAAGGTGAGTGAGAGAGACATGGAAACAGTTCAAGGTGAGTGAGAGAGACATGAAACAGTTCAAGGTGAGTGAGAGAGACATGAAACAGTTCAAGTTGAGAGAGAGACATGGAAACAGTTCAAGGTGAGAGAGACATGAAACAGTTCAAGGTGAGAGAGACATGAAACAGTTCAAGTTGAGAGAGAGACATGGAAACAGTTCAAGGTGAGAGAGACATGGAAACAGTTCAAGTTGAGAGAGAGACATGGAAACAGTTCAAGTTGAGAGAGAGACATGGAAACAGTTCAAGGTGAGAGAGAGACATGGAAACAGTTCAAGGTGAGAGAGACATGAAACAGTTCAAGTTGAGAGAGACATGGAAACAGTTCAAGTTGAGAGAGACATGGAAACAGTTCAAGGTGAGAGAGACATGGAAACAGTTCAAGGTGAGAGAGACATGGAAACAGTTCAAGGTGAGAGAGACATGGAAACAGTTCAAGGTGAGAGAGACATGGAAACAGTTCAAGGTGAGAGAGACATGGAAACAGTTCAAGGTGAGAGAGAGACATGGAAACAGTTCAAGGTGAGAGAGAGACATGGAAACAGTTCAAGTTGAGAGAGACATGGAAACAGTTCAAGTTGAGAGAGAGACATGGAAACAGTTCAAGTTGAGAGAGACATGGAAACAGTTCAAGTTGAGAGAGACATGGAAACAGTTCAAGTTGAGAGAGACATGGAAACAGTTCAAGGTGAGAGAGACATGGAAACAGTTCAAGTTGAGAGAGAGACATGGAAACAGTTCAAGTTGAGAGAGACATGAAACAGTTCAAGGTGAGAGAGACATGGAAACAGTTCAAGTTGAGAGAGAGACATGGAAACAGTTCAAGTTGAGAGAGACATGGAAACAGTTCAAGGTGAGAGAGACATGGAAACAGTTCAAGTTGAGAGAGAGACATGGAAACAGTTCAAGTTGAGAGAGAGACATGGAAACAGTTCAAGTTGAGAGAGAGACATGGAAACAGTTCAAGTTGAGAGAGACATGGAAACAGTTCAAGTTGAGAGAGACATGGAAACAGTTCAAGTTGAGAGAGACATGGAAACAGTTCAAGTTGAGAGAGAGACATGGAAACAGTTCAAGGTGAGAGAGACATGGAAACAGTTCAAGGTGAGAGAGACATGAAACAGTTCAAGTTGAGAGAGAGAGACATGGAAACAGTTCAAGGTGAGAGAGAGACATGGAAACAGTTCAAGGTGAGAGAGAGACATGGAAACAGTTCAAGTTGAGTGAGAGAGACATGGAAACAGTTCAAGGTGAGTGAGAGAGACATGGAAACAGTTCAAGGTGAGTGAGAGACATGAAACAGTTCAAGTTGAGAGAGACATGGAAACAGTTCAAGGTGAGAGAGAGACATGAAACAGTTCAAGGTGAGAGAGAGACATGGAAACAGTTCAAGTTGAGTGAGAGAGACATGAAACAGTTCAAGGTGAGTGAGACATGGAAACAGTTCAAGGTGAGAGAGAGACATGAAACAGTTCAAGGTGAGAGAGACATGGAAACAGTTCAAGGTGAGTGAGAGAGACATGAAAACAGTCCAAGTTGAGAGAGAGACATGGAAACAGTTCAAGGTGAGAGAGAGATGGAAACAGTTCAAGTTGAGAGAGAGACATGGAAACAGTTCAAGGTGAGAGAGAGACATGGAAAAAGTTCAAGTTGAGAGAGACATGGAAACAGTCCAAGTTGAGAGAGAGACATGAAAACAGTTCAAGGTGAGAGAGACATGGAAACAGTTCAAGGTGAGAGAGAGACATGGAAACGGTGGAAAGAGAGAGGCTGATAAGATTAGGTGGAAGTACAGTCGTTTATTCATGTGTTGTGTGTGTATGTGTGTGTATCTTTTTTGTGATTCTCAGAGGAAGGATAAACTGCGGGAGCACATGCAGCGGATGCACAACCCGGAGCGCGAGGCCAAGAAGGCGGACAGGATCCACCGCTCCAAAGCCCTGAAGCAGAAGGTGCCCACCACGGACTTTGAGAGCTTCATGTTCAAATGCCGCATGTGCATGATGGGCTTCAGACGACGAGGGATGCTGGTGAGTCTCGACCTTCTCTCTCTCTCTCTCTCTCTCTCTCTCTCTCTCTCTCTCTCTCTCTCTCTCTCTCTCTCTCTCTCTCTCTCACACTGCCCTAAACTGGTTTAGATCCTACCTACAGGACAGAAGCTACTATGTCTCCATTGGCAACTTTGTACTGACCAAATTAAAATGACGTGGAGTTCCCCAAGGGTCAATCCTTGGCCCCCTTCTTTTCAGTCTCTACATGCTTCCATTGGGACACATCATAAAAAAGAACAACATTTCCTACCACAACTATGCGGATGACACTCAAATCTACATAGCCCTCTCACCTAACGACTATAGTCCCATCGACAATGTGTAATTGCATTGAGCAAATAAACAAAACTTCCTCCAACTAAACAAGGACAAATCAGATCTCCTCCCACCCTATATTTCTGCAAGGCCCCTAAGGTCAGCTGAGACTAATCAGCTAATCATTCCAAGAGTAAAAACAAAACACGGTGCAGCAGCTTTCAGTCACGCTGCCGCATGCTTCTGGAACAAACTCCCTGAAGAAATCAAACAGGCCCAAACCCTTAAAATATTTAAATCTAAGCTAAAAACCTTCATGTTTTGCAGCAGTTATGATTTAACACAAACACTTCTATCAATGTCTTTTTTCCATGAACTATTGTGTTATTAAATGTTTTATCTATTTACTTCTTATATTTGCTTTTATTCATTGTAATTTTGTTTTTCTTCTTACTATGCTCCTCTTGCTGTATTTTTAAATAATGTATGTAAAGCACTTTGAATTGCCCCTGTTGTATGAAATGTGCTGTACAGATAAACTTGCCTTGCGTGTCTGTATTGTGCTCAGCCTCTCCCTCCATGTTCCTGTGTGCAGGTGAACCATCTCTCTAAGCGCCACCCAGAGATGCGCATAGACGACGTCCCAGAGCTCACCCTGCCCATCATCAAGCCCAACAGAGACTACTTCTGCCAGTACTGTGACAAGGTCTGCCTCCTATCATGCTACCACACACACCCAGACCACACACACCCAGACCATGCTACCACACACACCCAGACCATGCTACCACACACACCCAGACCATGCTACCACACACACCCAGACCATGCTACCACACACACCCAGACCATGCTACCACACACACCCAGACCATGCTACCACACACACCCAGACCATGCTACCACACACACCCAGACCATGCTACCACACACACCCAGACCATGCTACCACACACACCCAGACCATGCTACCACACACACCCAGACCATGCTACCACACACACCCAGACCATGCTACCACACACACCCAGACCATGCTACCACACACACCCAGACCATGCTACCACACACACCCAGACCATGCTACCACACACACCCAGAACACACACACCCAGACCATGCTACCACACACACCCAGACCATGCTACCACACACACCCAGACCATGCTACCACACACACCCAGACCATGCTACCACACACACCCAGACCATGCTACCACACACACCCAGACCATGCTATCACACACACCCAGACCATGCTACCACACACACCCAGACCATGCTACCACACACCCAGACCATGCTACCACACACCCAGACCATGCTACCACATACACCCAGACCACACACACCCAGACCATGCTACCACACACACCCAGACCATGCTACCACACACCCAGACCGTGCTACCACACACACCCAGACCACACACACCCAGACCATGCTACCACACACACCCAGACCATGCTACCACACACACCCAGACCATGCTACCACACACACCCAGACCATGCTACCACACACACCCAGACCATGCTACCACACACACCCAGACCATGCTACCACACACACCCAGACCATGCTACCACACACACCCAGACCATGCTACCACACACACCCAGACCATGCTACCACACACACCCAGACCATGCTACCACACACACCCAGTAGTATGACAAGGTCTGCCTCCCTACCACGCTACCACACACACCCAGACCAGTATTATATGATCAGCCTAACGTAGTCGTTGACTGAGTTTACATGCACACCATATTCCTGTATTAATCGGAATATGCTCGATTGGGCAAGAGTCATGTACGTAAACACGTACCGAACCCGCTTAAGGCCATAATTCTGAATCTGAATATTGTGACATGTAAACACCTTAATCGGAATATGGTGTGCATGTAAATGCAGTCTTACCTGAGTCTGTCCCTGCAAGGTGTATAAGAGTGACCTGAGTCTCTCCCTCTCTTGCAGGTGTATAAGAGTGTTTTCCCTCTCTCGCAGGTGTATAAGAGTGTCTTCTTTCTCTCAGGTGTATAAGAGTGTCTTCTCTCTCTCAGGTGTATAAGAGTGTCTCCTCTCTCTCAGGTGTATAAGAGTGTTTTCATATCCTCTCTCAGGTGTATAAGAGTGTTTTCCCTCTCTTGCAGGTGTATAAGAGTGTCTTCTCTCTCTCAGGTGTATAAGAGTGTCTTCTCTCTCTCTCAGGTGTATAAGAGTGCCAGTAAAAGGAAAGCCCACATCCTGAAGAACCACCCCGGGGCAGAACTGCCCCCCAGCATCCGCAAGCTGCGCCCCGCCGCCCCCGGGGAGCCCGACCCCATGCTGAGCACGCACACGCAGCTGACCGGCACCATCGCCACCGCGCCCGTCTGCTGCCCTCACTGCGCCAAGCAGTACAGCAGCAAGGTGACTGACTGACACAGAGCCACACACACACTACAGACTCTGTGGAACATCATGTCTTGGGCCCTGGGTCGTGTTCATAAGCTTGTGGTCAGAGGCCTTCAAATGGCTGGTCTATCTAAGAGAAGGGCCAAACAGTTAGCAAAGTATTGCTCAGTATCTGCTGTTATTGGTAGACGCTCAATATGGAGATGGCGGTGCTTCTTGTACCCATGAGCTGGAGACTGTCTGTTTTACAGTGTTGATACTGTATCTGTCAACCCACTGGTATCATCTGGTGTGAATAACATCCTGTGTGTAGTAGAACTGGTCGAATAACATCCTGTGTGTAGCAGAACTGGTTGAATAACATCCTGTGTGTAGCAGAACTGGTTGGAAAACATCCTGTGTGTAGCAGAACTGGTTGAATAACATCCTGTGTGTAGCAGAACTGGTTGAATAACATCCTGTGTGTAGCAGAACTGGTTGAATAACATCCTGTGTGTAGCATAACTGGTTGAATAACATCCTGTGTGTAGCAGAACTGGTTGAATAACATCCTGTGTGTAGCAGAACTGGTTGAATAACATCCTGTGTGTAGCAGAACTGGTCGAATAACATCCTGTGTGTAGCAGAACTGGTCGAATAACATCCTGTGTGTAGCAGAACTGGTCGAATAACATCCTGTGTGTAGCAGAACTAGTTGAATAACATCCTGTGTGTAGCAGAACTGGTCGAATAACATCCTGTGTGTAGCAGAACTGGTCGAATAACATCCTGTGTGTAGCAGAACTAGTTGAATAACATCCTGTGTGTAGCACAACTGGTTGTTGGCTCAGCACTGTACTGTAACTGACTGTTTTCATAATGTCACAATGCACTGATAGTACTTATGTCCTTTAGATATTGTACATGTATGTGGATATAGATAAAGCATTTAACATGTGTCCCCAGACTAAGATGGTGCAGCACATCCGTAAGAAGCACCCAGAACACGCCCAGATGGTCCACAGCCTCCAGGCTCCTCTGACCTCCGCCATCATCAGCCCTGCCGTCATCACCACGGAGGGGGCCGCACAGGAGGCGGTGGTGGTGAGACACACACACACACACACACACACACACACACACAGGCCGCGTTCGTAAATTGGCTCTGAGAGCGCCGGAGCATCCATGTGACTGCCTCTTGTCCAATCGAATAACTTGGTCCCTTTATTTGATTAGGCAAGAGGCAGGCACGTTCAGGGGGACAAGCCGGCGCGCCCCGTCTCCGACCTCCGGGGAAGGGGGGGGGGGGGGGGGGGGGGGGGGGTAGAGGGGTCGGTCGCTCCGCTAGTCGCTGTCAGGCTCTCCCTCTCCGTCCTGTCAGACCAAACCACCATTATCTCCCCCCGGCTCCTGAAGTTGCTGCCATACTACAGCTCTCACTCACTCACACACACACACACACACACACACACAAACACACACACACACACACACACACACAAACACACAGACACACATAAACACACATAAACACATAAACACACTTAAACACACACACATAAACACACAGACACAAATAAACACACAGACACACATAAACACACACACACATAAACACACTTAAACACTCAGAAACACTTGTTGACATTCACCCCGTGTCTCTCCAGACCACAGACCTGCTGACCCAGGCCATGACGGAGCTGTCTCAGACGCTAACCTCAGACTACCGGCCGGCCCAGGGAGACTACCAGAGGATCCAGTACATCCCCGTGTCCCAGGCCGGGCCCGGCCTCGCCCAGCCACAGCACATCCAGCTGCAGGTGGTCCAGGTGGCCCCGGTAAGAACCAGAACCAGAACCCATCTCACTAGTGGCTCACATCCCATTTCTCTCTCAGATGTAAGAGACCTGGTGAGAAGTCACCTCCCCACTAGGCAGGTTGTTCTGATCAACTCTCCACGTTCAGATCTGGGATTTCTGTTTGCTACTCCGACTGACGAGGGAACAACACTGAGTGCTTTTCGTTGTGTGTGTGTGTGTGTGTGTGTGTGTGTGTGTGTGTGTGTGTGTGTATGTGTGTGTGTGTGTGTGTGTCTGTGTGTGTGTGTGTGTGTGTCTGTGTGTGTGTGTGTGTTACCACCATGCATGTTTGTGTGTGTGTGTGTGTGTGTGTCTGTGTGTGTGTGTGTGTGTCTGTGTGTGTGTGTTACACCATGCATGTTTGTGTGTGTGTGTGTGTGTGCGTGTTACCACCATGCATGTTTGTGTGTGTGTGTGTGTGTGTGTGTTACCACCATGCATGTTTGTGTGTGTGTGTGTGTGTGTGTGTGTGTGTGTGCGCGCGCGTGTGTTACCACCATGCATGTTTGGTCATGTGTGTGTGTCTCTCTCAGGCGTCCTCCTCGCCTCACTCCCAGCACCCCATGGTGGACGTCAGCCAGCTGCACGACCCCCACGGCTACAGCCAGCACTCCATCCAGGTGCAGCACATCCAGGTGTCTGAGCCCCCGGGGGGCCAGGGGACCAGCCAGGTACACCTCCCTCCTTCCCTACTACACTTTTACATTACATTTACATTTACATTTTGGGCATTTAGCAGACGCCAATCGATACATTTGACTAAGCAAGTGAATCATCAATCCACCAGTCGTAGCAGGAAGAGTAACCTAGCTCAGGCCCGGGGCCACTGGCAGTCTCCGTGATGGAAGGAAAAAACTAAACTTATATAGACACTGGAGAACCAGAGAAACAGGACAAAGGGGGGCAGTAGAAGTCTTAGGTCCTATTAGTCCTCCTACTGCACTGAGGAGAGCCTGCTCACTGCTGCTTACCCCTAACTACCCCACACAGTACAGTCAGGCTGGCTGCTGTGGGTTTGATCCAGAGAAGGCAGCTGATATGAACAGTAAACAATATGCGTGTGGGTTATGGTATAAGGATATGGTTATGGTATAAAGGATATGGTTATGGTATAAGGATATGGTTGACGTACCTGCTGGTGATTTGTCAAACATGGTCCGTCCTCTACTGTTGTTCTTCCAGGTCACAGGTCAGCCTCTAAGCCCCTCCCAGCAGGAGCTGACCCCCGTGACTCTGGCCCAGAGCCACAGCCTGCAGACCACCTCCGCCCAGCAGGGGGCAGTGCAGCACGCCTACATCCCCGGGAACTGGAACTACCGCGGCTACCGTGAGTAGATAACTAACTAACTAACTAACTAACTAACCCTAACTGTACTCATGGTAGCTAACAAATGCAAATGAGCTCACAGCTAAATCCGGGATATTTACTGTCACCATACTTTGTATAAATGTATCTATCTATCTATCTATCTCTCTATCTATCTATCTATCTATCATCTATCTCTCTCTCTCTATCTATCTCTCTATCTATGATCTATCTATCTATCTATCTATCTCTCTCTCTCTATCTATCTATCTGTCTATCATCTATCTATCTATCTTGCTCTCTATCTATCTCTCTATCTCTCTATCTATCTATCTATCTATCTGTCTATCTATCTATCTATCTATCTATCTATCTATCTATCTATCTATCTATCTCTCTATCTCTCTATCCATCTATCCATCTATCCATCTATCCATCTATCCATCTATCCATCTATCTATCCATCTATCTATCTATCCATCCCCAGCCTCAGAGATCCAGATGATGGCGCTCCCACACACCCAGTATGTGATAGCCGAGGCCAGCGCTCCCGTCTCTGCAGTGAACAGCGGCCAGGTGAAGACGGTGAGTGAGAGAGAGGAGGCCTGGTGGACGAAGCGTGAGCTGAAACCAAACAATGACTATGTGGTCGGTCTTTTCTGTCTGTTCATGTGAACCTGTCCTAACCTGTCCTAACCTGTCCTAACCTGTGTTGTCCCTGTCCTAACCTGTCCTAACCTGTGTAATTCTGTCCTAACCTGTCCTAACTTGTCCTAACCTGTCCTAACCTGTCCTAACCTGTGTTGTCCCTGTCCTAACCTGTCCTAACCTGTGTTATTCTGTCCTAACCTGTCCTAACCTGTGTTGTCCCTGTCCTAACCTGTCCTAACCTGTGTTGTCCCTGTCCTAACCTGTCCTAACCTGTGTTGTCCCTACAGACTCACTATGTGATATCCGAGGGTCAGGCTGAGCTGGAGGCCAAGCAGGCCACCGTACCCCAGACCACCGCCCAGGGCCACGCAGAACACCTGGAGCAGCAGCCAGCCAATCAGCAGGCCACCACACAGTACATCATCACCACCACTACCAATGGCAGCGGAGCTAGTGAAGTTCACATCACTAAACCCTGACCTCCAGCCAACCCTGTGGACTGACCCTGCATGCAGCCCTGACCAGCCTATATGCACACACTCACACGTACCTGCTGAAACACACGTACTGCATTAGGGGTGCGTGGTAATACAGTAATATACTGCGGTATTTGGAAAATACCAGCGGTTGTGGCCTGGGGTGGTCCAGGGGTCTAGTGCCACGGTCTACAGTGCACACACATGCCCATGTCGTCTTGGGCTCGAATCCGGCCCATGCCCTCTCTCCCTTCTTCTCCTTACTGTCCTGTCTGTCTCACTAACTCTATCCCAAAAAATGAAACATATGCGTGGGACTGCCCCACTCCAAAAAAACTACAAGTTTTAAGTTCAGAGTGTTGGTCCAGCACCACTGTAATTTTAATTGTAATTTTGCCATTTAGCAGACGCTTTTAATCCTTTTAAAAGCGACTTACAATTATGAATTACAGGGACACTGTACACTGTCTGTGTGGTCGAACACGCTGTGATGACACAACGTTTTGTAAACAATGTGATTTGTCAAATGAATAACCTGTCAAATAAAATACTATTTATAAGAGATCATAATCGCGTGTCACATGACGCTTCTCCTCAGAAGGAGGAGGTGAGATCACAGACTCCTCCTCCTAACACGTGTTTCTCTGTACTGGCTGGGTGTTTGCAGTGTTTCCCATACATAGTCTCATTTGTCCCGCCATAGGCTCATTACAAACCGAAAGTAGATATTATTATTTTTCCAGTGTGGAAAGGACGTAGCTAGGGCTTTGGTCGCTGTCACAAATTCATAATTTGAAATTGGCGGCTCCCTACAATGTGATGTTTAATCCAGCTGTAATACCGCACACCGCGGTTACATTTGGGGACGTTTTAACGGTGTCAAACTGGATACTGCCCAACCCTAACCCATACAGTACATACACTCACAGAACACTTAAATAGGAACACTATACACTATACTAACACTGGGCAGGGCCTGCCTTTATTAGGAACACTATTAACACTGGGTAGGGTCTCCCTTTATTAGGAACACTATACTAATACTGGGTAGGGCCTCCCTTTATTAGGAACACTATACTAATACTGGGTAGGGCCTCCCTTTATTAGGAACACTATACTACTACTGGGTAAGGCCTCCCTTTATTAGGAACACTATACTAATACTGGGTAGGGCCTCCCTTTATTAGGAACACTATACTACTACTGGGTAAGGCCTCCCTTTATTAGGAACACTATACTAATACTGGGTAGGGCTTCCCTTTGCCCTCAAAACAGCCTCAATTCTTCATGGCATTGATTCCACAAGATGTTGTAAACATTCCTTTGACATTCTGGTCCATGATGACTTGATTGCATCACGCAATTCCTGCAGATTTTTCAGGTGCACTTTCAAACTGTGAATCTACTGTTCTATCACATCCACATGGGGGCGCTGTGGCCATGAAGGGGTGCACACGGTCAGCAACATCCTGACACAGGTGTATAGACGAGGCCCCTGGTGACTGGAGGGTTGCTGGCATCATCTAAGCTGCCTACCACTGCCGTTGTGCCCTTGAGCAAGGCACTTAAGCCCTATTGTCTAAAATGTCAGGAATTGTGAAAAACTGAGTTTAGATGTATTTGGCTTAGCCAATATGCATGTAAACTTATGACTTCAACTGTACATGTCGTTGTCTAGGTACCTGTCTCTGTTCAATGACAATAAAGTTCAATCTTTTCTTATCTTATAATCAAGGACATCATGTAATAGATCACATGGTTAGCAAACATTGCATTTATTTATTGTCATACTTCCTGGAACTGTTCTTGATTCTTACATTATGTGTTGTTTGGTGTTTCAGCAGCAACATCTCAAGCCTTGGTTAGTCTTCGTCATATGAAACAGCAAAAGGTACATGATGATGATATTGTAAAATACAGTGAAATGAACTGCTAAGTTGCGTTGCCGTTGACTGACCCCTTAGTTCTAACCTCAGTCTCTGATACGGCGAGTGATGTCAGACGACCTCGCTGTCCAGGATTGTTTAAGGAGTGAAACAAGACGAGGAGTATGCCACAAGTTATCTGTAAGCAGAAGGACTTTTGTGTTCACGATCGTTGCAAAAACTAACCCACTCTGCCAGCTGAACATTTGACTGAGCTCGTGGTCAGGGCTCTACCAGGGGTGGTCCAGCGTCTTACATCCCCTAAAGGGAAACATTGACTCATTATTTATATGGTAGCAGGCTGTAAGGATGGACTTGTACAATGTAAGATATAGCTGTAATAATAAAGAGGGTTGTTTCCCTATGTACAGTGATTCCCAGTGTTGTTGCAGGTGAGCTTGTCCTGTCATCCTTTGTGTTGAGAAATTAAATTATTCTAAATCTACAGTCTTTTATATCTACACAGTCTTTCATATCTACAGTCTTTTATATCTACACAGGGTTAGGGTTAGGTCCCGCTGTATCAAGGTGTTGACGCCTTCTGGTTTTTAATGTTCATGTTTGATCCTCTGCATATTCACTCCTAGAGAACTTCAGACACTTCAGTCATTATAGGTGGACATCCATGCACATGATAATATTAACCAACCCAGTTTCATTGACTAGATATATACAGTACAGTATGAGATACCTCTCATATTACTGGACAGTGAGGGTAACACAAGTACATTTAGCCTTAAGACCGTTTTATTGTCAGTTCTTGAAATTATACTGTATGACTTTCTAAGTGACCCATATCTGTGAGATGATGCCACTGCATTTAGCACTCTTATCATTCATTAGGCTTCTCAGCAGGGGTGCAGTTTACATCATTATGATGTGTTTCTAATGTGCAACCCTGTCTCTGCCTGTTGGTGTTTTATGTCGTGCTGGTTGCCTTCTGGCTTCTTCTGGTGTTGATTTTTCTGTTTGGTGAGCCGAAGATTTTTTTTTCCACCTTGGACGGTGGACAATAAAGTTATATTCAATTCAATTCCATTCTCTGCAGGGGTGCAGCTGTTTACATCCTTCAGAGACTGAATCAGCCCTAACCCTAACCCAGACTTCTCAGTCATTGAGTGAGAGTGACAGTGACAGAGTGGTACTGTAAGTGACTGAATGGTGCCACTCCCTCTTACTGGGTGGAGAAGGTCCCACGCCTGGTTGTGGACAGGGCGTTTGAACACATTCCTCATACCATGGAATGTAGAGAGAGAGAGAAAAGGCAGGATACATTAATTAACAAACAGAACCAGCTGGACAGGTTTATCAAGGTCAAGTAGTACTTCACAGAACCGATGGCAGACGAGAGTTGGTGTGGCCGTGTCTTTCTGTAAGTCTGATTCCTTGACTGACCACAGTCTAAAACACCAGGGCAGAGGTGGTGCTGGAGAGAGAGAGAGAGGGTGGGTAGATGTAGATGCTTGGCCTCATGCTAGGCCTCAACCCTAGGACACATCTAACCGCTGCTCATTTTTTGAGCCTTGATTGGCTACGAGTAGTTGACAGAGTGCAGCAGCTTGCACTGGGCCTGGTCTTCAAGATACGCTACACCACAAAGACACCCAAGTACCTGTCAACATACTTCCAAAAAGTGAACAACGTCCACACATACAACACCAGAGGAAGCTCCACGAACCACGTTCAACCGCGTTGCACCACAAACAAGGGTTTAAACTCGTTTGCAAACTATGCAGTAAAGATGTGGAACGCCCTTCCTATAATCTTAAAGGAGTGCAAAACACTGCCCACCTTCAAAACCACTCTCAAAAAACATTTACAGGAGGCTGCAATCCGTAACTGGACCCTCTAAAACAAAAATCAGATTAAAAGACCCGAACTACCCACTGTACATACTTTGTGTTTTGTCCCCCGCCCCCACCTGTGGTGTATGTCCCCACCTGTCCTACCCGCTGTACATACTTTATGTTTTGTTGTATTGTTCTTCCCATGATGGATGTACGTTTATCTTGTAGATAGTAATAGTTATTTGTCTGTATTATCATGTAGATAGTACTAGTTCTTTTCTTATGTCTGTCTTACATGTAACGATGAATTGAAAATCAAGGACCCCAATTGAAATAAGCCAGTGGCTTTCTTGGGTTTTTATCCTTTTAGATTGACCTTGTATGTAATATGTACTTTCATGTACCTACTTCTGCAAACCTTCTAATAAAGTTTTCAATCAATCAATCAATTGGACGTGGCCTGATGAATGGATGGAGAGGAGGGAGGACAGAGAGAGAGGCTACGGAGGAGTCCGGTGCTGTGGAGGTAAGACATAATACGTCAAACAGCCTCTTATCTGATTCAGCTTCTGAGTGTCAGTTATGTAGTTGTGATCTAATGGTAGGCAGGGGGTGTAGATCTAATGGTAGGTAGGGGGTGTAGATGATCTAATGGTAGGGGGGGGGGTAGATCTAATGGTAGGTAGGGGGTGTAGATGATCTAATGGTAGGCAGGGGGTGTAGATCTAATGGTAGGTAGGGGGTGTAGATGATCTAATGGTAGGTAGGGGGGGGTAGATCTAATGGTAGGTAGGGGGGGTAGATGATCTAATGGTAGGTAGGGGGTGTAGATCTAATGGTAGGTAGGGGGTGTAGATCTAATGGTAGGTAGGGGGTGTAGATGATCTAATGCATGGGTGGGCCATTAATTTTCACAATGGGCCACATGAGAAACCAGGACTATTGTGGAGGGCCGGACCAGTAGGCTGAACCAGTAGGCTGAACCATTAGACAAACTTATAACATCATGTACAGAAGATGTGTATCATATTACAATCACAGTCACCCTTATTAAACTGTTTAATCATATCCGATTCCCTTTGCAAGCCATTAAATCAATAACATTATTATCAAACGTACATTCTGTTAAATGTAATTACGTCACACACATGCAGAGACTGAAGGACAACTTATGTTTGTGTTTTAATAAGCCAGACAGCCAGTCTGCTACCTCACCACCACCATTCTAAAGCTCTGGGACCTGGACTAGACTGATTATTAATGTGATCAATGGATCTGATCAATCCAAGTAAATTTAATTGTCTGAACATCCTCAATTTCCCTCTGTACACACCCAGTATTCATTACACTCAAAATCCTCCAAATACTTAGTTAATAATAACTAGGTAATAATGAAAACACAGTATGTTGAGAGCATCTGATTTATAATAATGTGAACACCCTGAGAAGTCAAACAGTCTCATGTATGTAGAGTCATATGTTATGAGGCTTATGAGGCTGGAGAGGCTGGGCTGTATCTGACATTGCTGCTGCATATTCACCATCTAGCAGACACACTGAGAGCACAAACTATATGATAACAAACCATAACCAGATCAGAAATTACTCTGTGTGGGGAAATATACCATAATCTTTCCTAGTGAGTGACAACAGATAAAGATGAATCTAAATGCTTATTTTACTGCTTGGTCAGTCAGCGTGATTGACAGGAGAGATGATTAGAGGGGCAGAATTTTCACCACCCTTATACAGGCCAGGGTAGAAGTATGGATAGAGTTTCTCAGTGAAGGTGCAGCCAGTGAAAGAGTAGATCAGAGACCTGGCCTCCACATCATAAAAGGAGACCTGGCCCTCCTCATAATCCACAAACACCCCCACCTTCTGGGGCTCCTCTCTCAGGGACAGGCGGACAGGAGGGCCAGCACGTGCCCAGTACTCATTTCCATTCCTCAACTTTACAGTCCAGTATCCATTCTCAGGGCTCAGTGTGATCTGCCCCTTCCTGTTGATGGACTCTCTGGCCACTCCTACAGTCCAGCCAGTCTTCTCCTTCACCTCCACTTCATAGTAAACCCTCCCTGAGGAGAAACCCTCCTTTCCTAAAACACAGAGACACAAGGAAAACCTCCCTATGTTATCAGGGAGATTCTTTCTTGTGTCTTCGTCTCTAACTTGTTTCCCGTCCTCAGACAGAATGAGACTGGGATGTGCTGTATGAGGGTCCAGAGTCACGTCCACTGCATACTGCTGAATCATCTTCAGCTCAGCATCACACAACTTCTTCACTTCGCTCGTAAGTGTCTCCTCCAGCTGAGACACAGCTCTCCTCACAGTCCCCACATAGAGATCACTGTGAACCCTGACCTCAGACCAGTCCTTGGTGTGTGGAGGGGTGGACAGGGATGAGAAGCTCTGGAGGAGGTGGAGGTGGTCCTCAGTGTGTGAGAGCTGCTCCAGCTCAGTGCTTCTCCTCTGTAGCTCAGTGATTTCCTGCTCCAGCTCTTTAATCAGCCCTTCAGCCCGCCTCTCTGCTGCTTTCTGCTTCTCCTCCATCACGTCAAGGAGCTCAGCCTGGCTTCTCTTCATGGAGTCCACCAGAGCAGTGAAGACCTGTACGCTGTCTGCTTTCTCTCTCTCTGCAACTTTCTGACTAAGATCTACTGAGTGTTTGATCTCTGAAACCTTCTGCAGTCGCTCCTGGATCATCTGCTGAGCATCTGCCTCTGTCTTCCCCAGCTGAGCCTTCCTCTCTCCATACTCCTCCTCTATGGGGACGGTGTCATGGGTCTTGTGGTCTGTCTCAGTGCAGAACTGACACACACACGTCTGGTCACGCCTACAGAACAGCTCCAGGAGTCTGTCGTGCTTTTTACACATCCTGTCTTCCAGGTTCTCCACAGGGTCGATCAGCTTGTGTCTCTTTAAGGCTGCGACTCTCTGATGAGGCTCCAGGTGAGTCTCACAGTAAGAGGTCTGACACGCCGGGCAGGACTTCAGAGCCTTGACCTTCGTCCCAGGGCAGAAGTCACAGGACACTTCTCTAGGTTTGACAGGTGTGTCTGGGGCTGGGCTGCTGGTTGCCTTCACTTCAACTGACTTCCTAAACTGAGCGGCCATCTCAGAGATGAAAGTATTGACAAAGAGATCTGGTCTCTTATCAAATGCTTTTTTACACATTGGACACTGACACGGGTCATTGCTGTCCCAGTACTTTCTGATACAGGCCATGCAGAAGTTGTGTCCACATGGAATAGTGACAGGGTCAGTGAACACATCCAGACAGACAGAACACAGGAACTGCTCCTCAGACAGGAGGAGACTGCTGGAGGAAGCCATATCTAGAGAGACCAGAGGTGACACCATAAAGCATTTCCTGGAATCAATCAGATCTCGATAGGGACTGTCTTAGAGATTATACAGGGATCAAGAATGATATAATTATAATATTTTGTATCACATAGAAAATAGTCCTTCAACCAAATCAAAACGTTTTACATACTGAACTGTAAATAAAAAACTCTGAGAGAGTGAACACAATAGTTTATCTTGACTTGTCATTGTAAGTCTCTCAACTCACCTGTCTGTGATTCTGTGAGAGTGTGGACGCTGTCTCTGTCCTTTCTACTGCATGTGTGATAGATGTCTCTGTCCTTTCTACTGTATGTGTGATAGATTGTTTGAGGACGATTTCTCAGGAGTTTGCGAGGGTCTGCTCTCCACTTTACGTCTCTACACAGTTTAGTTTCATTTCAGCTGCCTGACGTTGAGATGCTCCTCCCCTCCCAGTACAGCTCTCCTCCCTGGAACAGAGTTAACCCTTTACAGGCTGGTCTGTTTCTAACATGTGGTTTTACACACACGCTCTTCTTACCTGTCATTTCCAATCATCATATTGTTCCCAGTCAGTATAAACTGTAATCACAATAATATTTGTGATCAGGACTAAGGTTGCTACAGAGGAAACACTTCCTCTGGCATGGATCACCGTGTTTGAAGCCACTTAAACACTCATACTCCCTCTCTCTCTCAGGTATGAACAGTAATCAGGAGAGTGTATCAGGTCAGGTTGCTACATAGTAAAGTCTTTCTCTCCCACAGATCTCAGTGTTTGAAGAGGCTTAACACTAGCAGAGCTGTGAGGGTCACGGTGACCCCTGTGAGTAAAAAAAAAATCTATCTTTGCACTCGATCAAATTTCAGGACCCTCCTTTCATGACTTTTCCTAGATATGTGCGTTCTACCATCCAGTGACCTTACATCTTCTAAATCACTTCAGGATAAGCTAGTATAAAGCTGTTTTGCAGTTTTTCTGTGTAGGAGGCAGCCTAAAAAAAGAAGCGCCCTCTAGTGATCTCTGTGTGTAAATAGCAGATTTACATTTTAAAAAGGGGGTTTGACCCCCAAGGCGGCTCTATTAGTAGGTAAAATAGGCACGGCTGTTGTAGTGTTAACCCACCAACTGACAAAGAATTCCGGAACTCTCACCACCTAGAGTGCCAAGTGTTTTATGTGGTTTCTGCCTAGAAACACCACTTTGATTGGCTACACAATGAAGCATCATAATTGATGCATTTCTGGTGAATACAGTCTCCCGTGGCAGTCTAGGATGTTGACAATGTGGGCGACTTTATTCACCTCTGTGATAAATGAATGAATCATCATTCACAGGTGTCAGGTAACAGGGACTTTATTCATCAGGTGTTGATGTTTGATATGCAGTGATGATAAAACCACCACAGAAACAGACCGTTATACAAACTTATAATATCACATACAGAAAATCTATCTGTCATATTACAATCACAGTCAACCTTATCAAACAGTTTTGAAGCATATCTGATTCCCTTTGCAAGCCATTAAATCAATAACATGATTATCAAACGTACATTCTGTTAAATGTAATTACGTCACACACATGCAGAGACTGAAGGACAACTTGTGTTTGTGTTTTAATAAGCCAGACAGCCAGTCTGCTACCTCACCACCACCATTCTACAGCTCTGGGACCTGGACTAGACTGGTTATTAATGTGATCAATGGATCTGATCGATCCAAGTGAATTTAATTGTCTGAACATCCTCAATTTCCCTCTGTACACACCCAGTATTCATTACACTCAAAGTCCCCAAAATAGGTAAACATTACAATGATAACTAGCTAATAATGAAAACACAGTATGTTGAGAGCATCTGGTTTATATTAATGTGAACACCCAGAGAAGTCAAACAGTCTCATGTATGTAGAGTCATGTGTTCTTATGAGGCTGGAGAGGCTGGGCTGTATCTGACATTGCTGCTGCATATTCACATCTAGCAGACACACTGAGAGCACAAACTATATCATAACAAACCATAACCAGCTCAGAAATTACTCTCTGTGGTAAATTATATCAAAACCTTCCCTAACGAGTGACTACAGATAAAGATAATTCTAAAGGTGCATATTTTATTCCGTGGTCGGAATTAAAGGTTGAAAATCAGTCAGTGTGATTGACAGGAGAGATGATCAGAGGGGCAGAGTTTTTACCACCATCATTCAGCTCAGGGCAGAAGTATGGATAGAGTTTCTCAGTGAAGGTGCAGCCAGTGAAAGAGTAGATCAGAGACCTGGCCTCCACATCATAAAAGGAGACCTGGCTCTCCTCATAATCCACAAACACCCCCACCTTCTGGGGCTTCTCTCTCAGGGACAGGCGGACAGGAGGGCCAGCATTAGCCTTGTACTCATTTCCATTCCTCAACACTACAGTCCAGTATCCATTCCTAGGGCTCAGTGTGATCTTCCCCTTCCTGTTGATGGACTCTCTGGCCACTCCTACACCCCACCTAGTCTTCTCCTTCACCTCCACTTCATAGTAAAACCTCCCTGAGGAGAAACCCTCCTTTCCCAAGACAGAGACAACCCGGGAAAACCTCTCTACGTTATCAGGGAGATACTTCCTTGTGTCTCCTAATCTAACTTGTTTCCCATCCTCAGACAGAATGAGACAGGGATGTGCTGTATCAGGGTCCAGAGTCACGTCCACTGCATACTGCTGAATCATCTTCAGCTCAGCAGCATCGCACAACTTCTTCACTTCACTCGTTAGTGTCTCCTCCAGCTGAGACACAGCTCTCCTCACAGTCCCCACGTAGAGATCACTGTGAACCCTGACCTCAGACCAGTCCTTGGTGTGTGGAGGGGTGGACAGGGAAGGGAAGCACTGGAGGAGGTGGAGGTGGTCCTCAGTGTGTGAGAGCTGCTCCAGCTCAGTGCTTCTCCTCTGTAGCTCAGTGATTTCCTGCTCCAGCTCTTTAATCAGCCCTTCAGCCTGCCTCTCTGCTGCTTTCTGCTTCTCCTCGATCACGTCAAGGAGCTCAGCCTGGCTTCTCTTCATGGAGTCCACCAGAGCAGTGAAGACCTGTACGCTGTCTGCTTTCTCTCTCTGTGCATCTTTCTGACTAAGATCTACTGAGTGTTTGATCTCTGAAACCTTCTGCAGTCGCTCCTGGATCATCTGCTGAACATCTGCCTCTGTCTTCCCCAGCTGAGCCTTCCTCTCTCCATACTCCTCCTCTATGGGGACGGTGTCATGGGTCTTGTGGTCTGTCTCAGTGCAGAACTGACACACACACGTCTGGTCACGCCTGCAGAACAGCTCCAGGAGTCTGTCATGCTTCTTACACATCCTGTCTTCCAGGTTCTCCACAGGGTCGATCAGCTTGTGTCTCTTTAAGCCTGCGACTCTCTGATGAGGCTCCAGGTGAGTCTCACAGTAAGAGGTCTGACACACCAGGCAGGACTTCAGAGCCTTGACCTTCGTCCCAGTGCAGACGTCACAAGGCACTTGTCCAGGTTCGACAGGGGACTCATCTTCAGCCCTGACTCTCATTGTCTTGAATTTCTCTACGACCTCTCTAAACGTTGTGTTGACGCGAAGCTCAGGTCTTCTATAGAACGTTTCCTTACACAACGGACACAGACACAATTCACTGGTGTCCCAGTACTTTCTGATACAGGCCATGCAGAAGCTGTGTCCACATGGAGTAGAGACTGGGTCAGTGAACACATCCAGACAGACAGAACACAGGAACTGCTCCTCAGACAGGAGACTGCTGGAGGAAGCCATATCTAGAGAGACCAGAGGTGACACCATAAAGCATTTCCTGGAATCAATCAGATCTCAATAGTTTCAGCTATGGAGCTGTCAAGACTGTCTTATGGGATTATACAGCAACCAATAATTATAACATTATTCTACATCACATAGAAAATAGTCCTTCAAACAAATCAATACGTTTTACATGCTGAACTCACTGTCTATAAACCAAACTGGTAGAGAGAGTGAACACAATAGTTTATCTTGACTTGTCATTGTCTCTCAACTCACCTGTCTGTGATTCTGTGAGAGTGTGGACGCTGTCTCTGTCCTGTATACTGTAGGTGTGATAGATGTCTCTGTCCTGTATACTGTAGGTGTGATAGATGTCTCTGTCCTGTATACTGTATGTGTGATAGATGTCTCTGTCCTTTATATTGTATGTGTGATAGATGTCTCTGTCCTTTATACTGTATGTGTGATAGATGTCTCTGTCCTTTATACTGTATGTGTGATAGATAACTGTTTGAGAACGATATCTAACAAGTTTGAGAGAGTCTGCCCTTGTCCACGATACACTTTACGTCTCTACACAGTTAAGTTTCATTTCAGCAAACTGACGTTGAGATGCTCCTCCCCTCCCAGTACAGCTCTCCTCCCTGGAACAGAGTTAACCCTTTACAGGCTGGTCTGTTTCTAACATGTGGTTTTACAGACACGCTCTTCTTACCTGTCATTTCCAATCATCATATTGTTCCCAGTCAGTATAAACTGTAATCACAATAATATTTGTGATCAGGGGCCTCATTTATAGAAAGTACTTTGGATCAAATGTTTATCTTACCCATGTCGTACGTAGAAAACCACGTCAACGTAGTGATCAGGGCTGCCAAGTTTCACCAAAAGTTTGGAGTGAGATTTTTTGGCGGTGGAGCGACCCAAAACTGTGCACGTTTTGGCAGCGGCGGCCCCTCTCTCCCACCCAATTATTTGTGCTAGTTTCCTGCAATTTTACATGTTGTTCATAATAAACCAGCACAAGAAAGGAAAATAATAAATAATAACATTTTATAAAACAAGAAAAAAATTCAGACAATATATCATATTTATGAAATCTTAATAAACAAATACAGTAGCCTACAGACTCTAAAAGAAAAATTGGCCCCATCAACAGGACTCAGCCCCTTGGTCAGCAGCAGAAAGTCTGCATCAATCTGCATCAATCTGTCTCTTTTTAAAGAGAAGACATTTTTCTCCTCAGTATCTCTCCAACTGCACATTACAGTGAAGATGTGTAACATAGTCACGCACGCACATACGCACATACGTACATTGAAAATAAAAATTGTCGCCTTCAAAATAAAAGCAATGCAATTGTACTGGACGCATTGCCTACAGTCATTTACATGTTATTTCTATTATTATGATTTTTTTTACCTCACACAGGGCCGGCCAGGGACAGCCATAGGGCCGCATGCGGCCCAGGGGCCGTACAATGCCCAGGTCTGCTCTAGTCCCTCAACAGACTGGATAGGTAAAACAGAGGTAGGCAGATCTAAAACAGACTGGATAGGTGAAAGCCAGATGATGGACATGTCCCCCGGCCTATCAGAAGGCAGGGTGTTTATTGAGGATGAGAGTCAGCAGATAGTCTCAGTGTGAACATCTGAACTCCGTCAGTGTAAATCCCCACAGAGAGAAGGCTGCGTTCCCGTCCTGTACACCTCCCCTGCGTGTCTGACTCCACACCCGTATCTGAGGCGGGGGTCCCAGGCCTGGGGGGACACGTACCAGAGGCCCGTGGCCGTGTACGAGCCGTCTCCCTCCCAGGACGTCCAGACGGCGTAGTCCCCCGCTGCCGGGGTCACCGCCGTGTCGTTGATCCACCAGGTGAGGTCAGCGAGGCTTGTGGGTAATCCGCTGACCACACACAGCAGGGCGGGCGTGGGGGAGCTGGGGGAGGGGCCGCCGGGGAGGGAAGAGAGGAGGAGGACGGAGGGACGGGAGGGGGTCGAACCTGAGAGAGAGAGAGGGGGGGGAGGGAGAGAGAGAGGGAGGGAGGGAGAGGAGGGGGAGGGAGGGAGAGAGAGAGGGAGGGAGAGGGAGAGAGAGAGAAGGAGAAGGAGGGAGAGAGAGAGAGAGAGAGAGGGAGGGAGAGAGAGAGAGAGAGAGAGAGAGAGAGGGGGAGAGAGAGGGAGAGAGAGAGAGAGAGGGAGGGAGAGAGAGAGAGAGAGAGAGAGAGAGAGGGAGGGAGAGAGAGGGAGAGAGAGAGAGAGGGGGGGGAGAGAGAGAGAGAGAGAGAGAGAGAGAGGGAGAGAGAGAGAGAGAGGGGGGGGGGGGAGAGAGAGGGAGAGAGGGACAGAGAGAGAGAAAGTCTGAGCTGCAATTGAACTCTCAGTTCCTCCAGTGTATTTCAGGCCTGAGGTCAATTTCACCTACATTTCTTTTATTCAAATCCAGATCGGCTGTAATTGTCCCAACGTTCTGCTGCTCACCTTCCACAAAGAGCTGGATCCCCTCACTGAACACCACTCTGTCAGGAGAGCGCGGTCCTCCATGGGTGGTCATCACCCTCACACTGCAACAACACAGTTATGACAGATTAGATTAGATTAGATTAGATTAGATTAGATTGAACGTTATTGTCATTTCACAAAGTACAAATACTAGGCAACGAAATGCAGTTTAGCATCTAACAAGAAAGTGCAAATAGTGGTATTGTGCAGAGATGACAGTATAGCTGTTACAGTGAGTATGAATACGGTAATACATATAAAATGAATATACATAAATAGGATATGTACAGTTATGAGATTAATATCCATATAATATGACATGTCATATAATACAATATAGTCTGCATATAAAGTTACATTAGAGAGATATTACCTCAGGAGTAGTAGAGTGAGACACAGCCGTGCTGCTCTGTTCATGTTGCTGAGTGTTTCAGGAGGAGGAGAAACACCAACTGTCTGACTCCCCTGGTGATCTCTGTGTCCTGTTGTCTGACTCCCCTGGTGATCTCTGTGTCCTGTTGTCTGAATCCCCTGGTGATCTCTGTGTCCTGTTGTCTTTCACACAGCGATCTCCTGGGAGGTGCACCACAAGGAGGAAAGAGTCTTTTGGTATTTTATCACCCTGTTCTGCATCCTATTGTAAATGGTAAACAGACTGACTTATATAGCGCCTTTATCCAAAGCGCTTTACAACGGCCTCTCATTCACCCATTCACACACACATTCACACACCAATGGCGGTAAGCTACCATGCAAGGCGCCGGCCGGCCCGCTCACTGGGAGCAATTTGGGGTTCAGTGTCTTGCCCAAGGACACCTCGACATGTGGCCAGCCGGGGCTCGAACCACCGATCTGCCGACCTTGTGATCATTAGACGGCAGCTCTACTTCCTGAGACACAGCCCCAAAAGTGATGATGTCATTGTAATATGAGGCGTGAGTAGAGAGTGATGTCATTGTCACAGTGCAGTCTTTTATATCTACAGTCTTTTATATCTACAGTCTTTTATATCCACAGTATTTTATATCTACACAGGGTTAGGGTTAGGGTTAGGTCCCGCTGTATCAAGGTGTTGACGCCTTCTGGTTTTTAATGTTCATGTTTGATCCTCTGCATATTCACTCCTAGAGAACTTCAGACACTTCAGTCATTATAGGTGGACATCCATGCACATGATCATATTAACCAACCCAGTTTCATTGACTAGATATACAGTACAGTATGAGTACATAATACTGGACAGTGAGGGTAACACAAGTACATTTAGCCTTAAGACAGTTTTATTGTCAGTTCTTGAAATTATACTGTATGACTTTCTAAGTGACCCATATCTGTGAGATGATGCCACTGCATTTAGCACTCTTATCATTCATTAGGCTTCTCAGCAGGGGTGCAGTTTACATCATTATGATGTGTTTCTAATGTGCAACCCTGTCTCTGCCTGTTGGTGTTTTATGTCGTGCTGGTTGCCTTCTGGCTTCTTCTGGTGTTGATTTTTCTGTTTGGTGAGCCGAATAATTTTTTTTCCACCTTAGACGGTGGACAATAAAGTTATATTCAATTCAATTCCATTCTCTGCAGGGGTGCAGCTGTTTACATCCTTCAGAGACTGAATCAGCCGTAACCCTAACCCAGACTTCTCAGTCATTGAGTGAGAGTGACAGTGACAGAGTGGTACTGTAAGTGACTGAATGGTGCCACTCCCTCTTACTGGGTGGAGAAGGTCAGGGCGTATTAACACATTCCTCCTACCATGGAATGTAGAGAGAGAGAGAAAAGGCAGGATACATTAATTAACAAACAGAACCAGCTGGACAGGTTTATCAAGGTCAAGTAGTACTTCACAGAACCGATGGCAGACGAGAGTTTGTGTGTCCGTGTCTTTCGGTAAGTCTGATTCCTTGACTGACCACAGTCTAAAACACCAGGGCAGAGGTGGTGCTGGAGAGAGAGAGAGGGTGGGTAGATGTAGATGCTTGGACGTGGCCTGATGAATGGATGGAGAGGAGGGAGGACAGAGAGAGAGGCTACGGAGGAGTCCGGTGCTGTGGAGGTAAGACATAATACGTCAAACAGCCTCTTATCTGATTCAGCTTCTGAGTGTCAGTTATGTAGTTGTGATCTAATGGTAGGTAGGGGGGGTAGATGATCTAATGGTAGGTAGGGGGTGTAGATCTAATGGTAGGTACTAGGCAGGGGGTGTGGATGATCTAATGGTAGGTAGGGGGGTTAGGGGGTGTAGATGATCTAATGGTAGGTAGGGGGGGTAGATGATCTAATGGTAGGTAGGGGGTGTAGGGGGGTTAGGGGGTGTAGATGACAGTGTGTGAGACGACTGCTGTGTTCACGTCATTCAGGTACGTATTTTGTATTTTGTGTTCCATTAGAGAGAGATAATGTCACCTCATCTCTTAACTGTGCTGCACGTTAGCGGTGTCAGTTGATATTCAGCCTCACCAACATGACAGACAGTACAGTGAACCTTTGTGCGCTTTCACTAGCAGCAGCTTTAAAGTGTGTTTTATTCATTTGTCTCCTTTTGCATCATCGTCCCTTCCCTCGCTCTCTCTCTCACTGTCAGTGTCAGACACGCTGGCGAGGCTGGTTCAGTGTAGCTACGGCGTGCGCAGTGTGGTCTGTCTGCCAGGAGGAGGCGCCACTGTTCCCCTCTCTCTGCCTGACTGAGGCGTTTGGGAGAGTCCTGCTGCTGGGCGTTCTGGGGACGGGGCTGGGCGTCTGTGTCCTCGCCTGGAGGTCCTACGTCTGTCTCCGGCCACGGCGGGTAAGTCCACTGACGGGGGCGGCTGTGTCTCAGGAGGTAGAGGCTGTGTCTCAGGAGGTAGAGGCTGTGTCTCAGGAGGTAGAGCCGCCGTCTAATGATCTCAAGGTCGGCAGATCGGCGGTTCGAGCCCCGGCTGGCCACATGTCGAGGTGTCCTTGGGCAAGACACTTAATTCCAGTGAGCGGGCCGGGGGCCTTGCATGGTAGCTTGTTGCCATTGGTGTGTGAATGTGTGTGTGAATGGGTGAATGAGAGGCTGTTGTAAAGCGCTCTGGAATAAGGCGCTATATGAGTCAGTCCATTTAGTTAGACAGTAGCAGTTAGACAGCAGCAGTTAGACAGTAGCAGTTAGACAGCAGTTAACTGCTACTGTCTAACTGCTGCTGTCAAACTGCTACTGTAGACTGTTCTAGCAGTTCTACAGCAGTAAGCTGCAGTGCCTCTATGTTTTGAATGTAGGGGGGGGTGCCACGTCAGATGACTGGGGTGGTCGAGACGCAGTTCACCAAAGGCCACGACTCACGGTGAGATAATCACACCTACATACATACATTGTATGTTTATGTTTATTTTATTTCTCACACATGTAGAAGGTACACAGTTGACAGAGACACAATAAATAAACAGCAGCAGGAGGCAGGAAAACCCAGAACGCTTATTATATATATATATATATATATATATATATACTGTATATATGTGGCGCCTCCACCTAATAATCACCAAGAGTGTTATAGAACACAAACATAACATACAGAAACATAACATAAGTACATAAGAGTGATGGCAAACTAGTAATAATAATAATGATGCCAAAATATGAATCAAACAGCAATATCAAAGTAAAAAAAAAGAAAGTGTGAATGTGTGATTATGTGATTATGTGGTGTAAATGCAGATGTGGCGTATGTCATGTATGTATGTCATGTATGCCAAATGCTTTTCTGCATTTCTCCTGATGTTCTTTAACCGTCTTCTATGATGGTATGTTCCTCTGGTCGTGGCTCTCCTGTCTTCAGTGTGTCCAGAGAGAGGAGACCAGACGGTCCCGTCTGCCTGGCCCGGGCCCTGGCCCACAGCCTGCTGCTCTGTGTGCTGCACGAGCCCCTGCTGGACCCCAGCCCAGCCCACATCCAGGCTCTGCTCTGCCGGCTGGAGGTCAGTCTATCCCAGACCCAGGCTAGAGGTCAGTCTATCCCAGACCCAGGCTTCTGAGGCCTACCATGTGTGGCTTTGGCACAACCGCACATTTTTCGAAATGAGGGCGAAGAGGCAATGGACCTATCACTAAGCCACGCCCCAAAATAGAAATTGTCCAATCATATCACAGCAAAAGTCACTACATGCAGCCAACTCAGACAAACAACTCGCTAATATCTGATGGTGAAAAACTTCTAGACGAAATATTCTTGGCGTCGTTCATGTCTATTAATTGCTGTGGTAAATCAGAAATCGGAAATTTGCCAACTCCCGCCATTGTAAGTCATTGAATGTCATTCAGTTACGGTCGGTCAGTCAGTCACTGTCAGTGAAGCGTTGTTTGTTTGTCCGAGTTTTCAAAGGGGGCGTGGCTTGGCGATAGGTCCATTCTATCTCTCTCTCTGTCTCTCTCTCTGTCTCTCTCTCTCTCTGACCAGGCGGTGTCTCAGGCTCTTCAGAGGGCTGATATTCTGACAGAGACAGGGCTGCAGGGCGTACCTCACGCTAGCAGAGACGTTAAGGACGACCCTGCTGTGACAGACAGAGTGAGGCTCATCAGCGCCTACCTGCAGCAGAGGTTAGACCCACTACGTGCATAAAGACCTCTCCTGTCCTCATAAAGACCTCTCCTTCACTCATATTCAGACCTCTCCTGCACTCTCCAACACACCAAACTAACTGAGGCCTTCTCCTCCTCTCTCTCTCCCAGAGCAGGATCGCTCCGTAGTCTCCTGCAGAAGCAGCAGGCGTACGAGGCCTGTGTGAGGGACACGCTGGCGGCCCTGGAGCTGCTGTGGGCTCGGCTGGAGGAGCTGCACACCAGAGTCACCCTGACCAACAGAGAACACAACAACAACAACAGGCAGGGAGATTTACACACAGTCAGGAGAGAGACGGTGGTGAGAAGAAGCACGAGACTGAACAAATAATAAAGGGCATAACGTGAGAGGATTCTGATAATTCCTCACCCTCAACCTCTCTCACCTCTCTATCTCTGTGTGTGTGTGTGTGTCTGTGTCTGTGTCTATGTCTGGGTGTCTGTGTGTGTGTCTGTGTCTGTGTGTGTGTCTCTGTGTGTGTCTGTGTGTGTGTGTGTATGTGTGTGTCTGTGTCTGTGTCTGTGTCTGTGTGTGTGTGTGTGTCTGTGTGTGTGTGTCTGTGTCTGTGTCTGTGTGTGTGTGTCTGTGTCTGTGTGTGTGTGTGTGTGTGTGTGTGTGTCTGTGTCTGTGTCTGTGTGTGTGTCTGTGTCTGTGTCTGTGTGTGTGTGTGTGTGTGTGTGTCTGTGTGTGTGTCTGTGTCTGTGTGTGTGTGTGTGTGTGTGTGTGTGTGTGTGTGCTACAGCATCTGTCCACAGGGCTGGGTCAGTACAGGAGCAGACTTCAGTGCTGCCAGACTCACCTGGAGCACAGCGCCCTGGTCCTGCAGGTGACGGCTACACTACACAGACAATGACATCACTCTCTACTCACGCCTCATATTACAATGACATCATCACTTTTGGGGCTGTGTCTCAGGAGGTAGAGCTGCCGTCTAATGATCGCAAGGTCGGCAGATCGGCGGTTCGAGCCCCGGCTGGCCACATGTCGAGGTGTCCTCGGGCAAGACACTGAACCCCAAATTGCTCCCAGTGAGCGGGCCGGCCGGCGCCTTGCATGGTAGCTTGGCCGCCATTGGTGTGTGAATGGGTGTGTGAATGGGTGAATGAGTGGCCGTTGTAAAGCGCTTTGGATAAAGGCGCTATATAAGTCAGTCCATTTACCATCACTCTACTGGGTCATATTACAATGACATCACTCTACTGTATCATATTACAATGACATCACTCTACTGTATCTATCATATCACAGTGCACCCTGTTCTGTTTCAGGAGCTGGCCTGGAGTCAGTTAGACCTGGGCCGTAGTGTGGCCAGCACAGAGTCAGTCTGGCCAGAGCTCTTACTGCAGTCCAACATGGAGCAGGTACAGTCTTACCCCCACACTGTAGACACATCTCAACATGCTGTTCATGGGTTTAAAATGCCACCAGTACCAAACCTTTTAAACCTTTTAAACCTTTTAAACCGTTCCTCCTCCCAGTTTGACAAGGTCCAGCAGAGCTTCCTGTCCCTGGAGCAGCAGACCTGTACGTTCCAGGCTCACCTGGGGGGGCTGGGGGAGACGGAGGAGGGAGAGGGACAGTGAGGGGACTGGGGGAGATGGAGGAGGGAGAGGGACAGTGAGGGGACTGGGGGAGGCGGGGGAGGGAGAGGGACAGTGAGGGGACTGGGGGAGGCCGGGGAGGGAGAGGGACAGTGAGGGTCCTCTCATCCCCCTGTTCCTTCTCTGTGTCCCCCCCCTGTCTCTGTAGATGACCCACTGCAGCCCCCTCCCCCACGCCCTCCTGTCAGTAAACAGGGTTAGGGTTAGGGACGGCCCTCAGCCTGGGTCAAAGGTCAGTGCCGGGTCAAAGGTCAGTGCTGCACCTCTCCACCTCTCCACCTACGTACAGGAAATGAACTCTGACCTTGCTGCTTTAAGGAGACCACAGTATCTGCTGTTAGACGCAGAGCAAATTCAAAAAGATGTCGAAAATGTTTCAAATGTAAATAATGGGAGGGACCGTTTACTGTGCATAGATTGGTATTTTTATGTCAGTGTGTTTTGCAGTGATACTTATTCTGATGCAAAATTGCATTTAAAGATTGTTGTGCAATTATGTTGAACATAACAACATAACACAAACAGGACTGTATCATTCTGGCTAGAAAGGCTAGAAAGGCTAGAAAGGTCATTCTGTACCACAAGGGGGCGCACTTTAACTCATTATTATTGCGAGCCATTTCTCTCCCCTGGGTTCCATATCTATGGTAGGACCTAGCATGTCCATTCCAGCCACGACACTGTCACTGCAGATACACACGACGCTGTCACTGCATATACACACACAACACTGTCACTGCAGATACACACGACACTGTCACTGCATATACACACGACACTGTCACTGCAGATACACACAACACTGTCACTGCAGATACACACAACACTGTCACTGCAGATACACACGACGCTGTCACTGCAGATACACACGACGCTGTCACTGCATATACACACAACACTGTCACTGCAGATACACACGACGCTGTCACTGCATATACACACAACACTGTCACTGCAGATACACACGACACTGTCACTGCAGATACACACAACACTGTCACTGCATATACACACAACACTGTCACTGCAGATACACACAACACTGTCACTGCAGATACACACGACGCTGTCACTGCATATACACACAACACTGTCACTGCAGATACACACGACACTGTCACTGCAGATACACACAACACTGTCACTGCATATACACACAACACTGTCACTGCAGATACACACAACACTGTCACTGCAGATACACACAACACTGTCACTGCATATACACACAACACTGTCACTGCAGATACACACAACACTGTCACTGCAGATACACACAACACTGTCACTGCAGATACACACAACACTGTCACTGCAGATACACACGACACTGTCACTGCAGATACACACAACACTGTCACTGCATATACACACAACACTGTCACTGCAGATACACACGACACTGTCACTGCAGATACACACGACGCTGTCACTGCAGATACACACGACACTGTCACTGCAGATACACACGACGGTGTCACTGCAGATACACACGACGGTGTCACTGCAGATACACACGACACTGCCACTGCAGATACACACGACACTGTCACTGCAGATATACAGTCATGTTACAAACCCCACTGTCTGCAGTCATCGACCAGACCAGGGCCCAAACCTTTTCCACTGCTTCATTTTATAAGAGGAAAGAAACAGCAAGGCCCTTCAGTCACGTGACCTGTACATCTGTCTCAGAGAGATATGCTGCCTTAGCATGGCTATGATAGCGGTGCTGCCTTAGCATGGCTATGATAGCGGTGCTGCCTTAGCATGGCTATCATAGCTGTGCTGCCGTAGTTATCATAATCATTGTAACACCCTATATTATGACATGTTCATATTTCTGATGTTGTGTGTGTAAACATTTGATGTTGAACGAGGTAGCACACAGTGCCACAATCAATCAATATATCAATATTCATATTCACCATTTGGATTTCATATTATATATATATATATTATATATATATATATATTTAATATCTTTTATATTATATATATTTTTTTTAGCCTTTTAATTGAATGTTTTTTTTGTTTTATCTACTGTGTTGTAGCACTCTGAGATTTTATATGTAAAGTGCTTTTATAAATAAAATGCATTATTATTATTATTATTATTATATTTTATACATATTTATTACATTACAGTGAGTTATGTGAGACCTGTCTTGGTTTAAACATTTATTGTTATTTTTGTCCATATTCTGATTAGAACTTGTTATATGTTAGATGTTACTACAACTACAACTACAGATAACTAACTACTTATATGTTAGATATTACTACAATAGTACAACAACTAAATAAAAACAGAGTTGTGTCGCAGTGTATCAGTGAGTAAGCTGGAGATGGATCTGTGTTCAGGTTGTGGGCAGGGGAGAGGGAGGGAGGGAGTGAGGGAGGGAGGGGGGGAATTTTGTTGTTGTTGAAAAAAATAGTGAAATAAGATGGACACTCGTTCAGTGTCTATGGGGAAAGCAAGGCCTTGTCGACCTCAGAGGACATTGAAACTGACGACCGGAATGTCTTGTGTGCGGGCGGGAGGGGGGGAGGGAGGGGGGGGAGGGAGGGAGGGAGGGGGGGAGGGAGGGAGGGGGGAGGGAGGGAGGGAGGGGGGGGAGGGAGGGAGGGAGGGAGGGAGGGGGGGGGGGAGGGAGGGGGGAGGGATGGAGGGAGGGAGGGAGAGAGGGAGCCAGGGGGGGAGGGAGGGGGGAGGGAGGGAGGGAGGAGGGGAGGGAGGGAGGGAGGGAGGGGGGGAGAGAGGTCGGTCTGGTATTACTAAAGACTGAGCAGCCCGCTGGACCTTTTTTGAAAGACGTAAACGTCTTTGATCCAAACTCGATTACCCCGCAGCCACGACACTGAGACATCATGTGCTTTTGTTGAGTGACGGGCATTTAGAGGTATTTAAAAGAAGTAAATAAATGATCAATTTAACATTGAGAAATAAATACTTTACTTCTGGTATTTGAACTTTCTCAATGACCAAGAAATAAATGGCATCTATGGACCCTAATGAACCTATTCATAACCTTCATAACCATCACCTTCTGTCAGACCATACCTCGACTTGAGAACATCGATGTTATGAAGGGGAATCATCTATCAGGTGGCATGGTCCAAGCTGCAGCGCCATGTTATCATCTGTGTGTGTGTGTGTGTGTGTGTGTGTGTGTGTGTGTGTGTGTGTGTGTGTGTGTGTGTGTGTGTGTGTGTGTGTGTGTGTGTGTGTTGATGCCAGTGGCCCAGGAACTTGTCTGCCAAATTGTGTTGGGGGGGGAGGGGGGGGGGCGGGATATGCACTGAGCGCTACAGGACCTGAGCTGTTACAACACTAAAGATCCAAACCAACCACGTCTGTTAGACACAGAGAGTGAGGTGGGGAGTTATAGAACTAGTAACAGTGCTTTGGTATAAAACCCTGTTTCCATCAATTAATACATGATACATAATACATTAATACATGAGCAAATGAGAAAAACTGTCATGGAGGTTTGCCTCACAGTAACAATGTCAGACATCCGGTCAGATCTCAATTTAAAACCAAACACTCCAATCAGAATCAGAGCATCCGGAATCAGAACCTGCATCAGTTCTCTTGATTCTATTAGATGTTGATTAACAACAAAACTTCAAATACACAAACAGCAGATTCCGCTTTTACAAGCCAGCACGGAAAATACCCCTCCTACCCCCTACCCCTCCTACCCTCCTACCCTCCTACCCCTCCTACCCCTCCTACCCTCCTACCCTCCTACCCTCCTACCCCTCCTACCCTCCTACCCCTCCTACCCTCCTACCCCCCTACCCTCCTACCCCTACTACCCCTCCTACCCTCCTACCCTCCTACCCCTCCTACCCCTCCTACCCTCCTACCCCTCCTACCCCTCCTACCCCTCCTACCTCCTACCCTCCTACCCCTCCTACCCCTCCTACCCTCCTACCCTCCTACCCCTCCTACCCTCCTACCCTCCTACCCCTCCTACCCTTCCTACCCCTCCTACCCTCCTACCCTCCTACCCTCCTACCCCTCCTACCCCTCCTACCCTCCTACCCCTCCTACCCTCCTACCCCCCTAACCCTCCTACCCTCCTACCCTCCTACCCTCCTACCCCTCCTACCCTCCTACCCCTCCTACCCCTCCTACCCTCCTACCCTCCTACCCCTCCTACCCTCCTACCCCTCCTACCCCTCCTACCCTCCTACCCTCCTACCCCTCCTACCCTCCTACCCTCCTACCCCTCCTACCCTCCTACCCCTCCTACCCCTCCTACCCTCCTACCCCTCCTACCCTCCTACCCTCCTACCCTCCTACCCTCCCACCCCTCCTACCCCTCTACCCTCCTACCCTCCTACCCTCCTACCCCTCCTACCCTCCTACCCCTCCTACCCCTCCTACCCTCCTACCCCTCCTACCCCTCCTACCCCTCCTCCCCTCCTACCCCTCCTACCCTCCTACCCTCCTACCCTCCTACCCTCCTACCCCTCCTACCCCTCCTACCCCTCTACCCTCCTACCCTCCTACCCTCCTACCCCTCCTACCCTCCTACCCTCCTACCCCTCCTACCCTCCTACCCTCCTACCCTCCTAACCCTCCTACCCCTCCTACCCTCCTACCCTCCTAACCCTCCTACCCCTCCTACCCTCCTACCCTCCTACCCCTCCTACCCTCCTACCCCTCCTACCCCTCCTACCCCTCCTACCCCTCCTACCCTCCTACCCCTCCTACCCCTCCTACCCTCCTACCCTCCTACCCCTCCTACCCTCCTACCCCTCCTACCCTCCTACCCTCCTACCCCTCCTACCCTCCTACCCCTCCTACCCTCCTACCCTTCCTACCCTCCTACCCCTCCTACCCTCCTACCCCTCCTACCCTCTTACCCTCCTACCCCTCCTACCCTCCTACCCCTCCTACCCTCCTACCCCTCCTACCCTCCTACCCTCCTACCCCTCCTACCCCTCCTACCCTCCTACCCTCCTACCCTTCCTACCCCTCCTACCCCTCCTACCCTCCTACCCCTCCTACCCCTCCTACCCTCCTACCCCTCCTACCCCTCCTACCCTCCTACCCCTCCTACCCCTCCTACCCCTCCTACCCCTCCTACCCCTCCTACCCTCCTACCCTCCTCCCCTCCTACCCCTCCTACCCTCCTACCCTCCTACCCTCCTACCCTCCTACCCCTCCTACCCTCCTACCCTCCTACCCCTCCTACCCTCCTACCCCTCCTACCCTCCTACCCTCCTACCCTCCTACCCCTCCTCCCATCCTACCCATCCTACCCTCCTACCCTCCTACCCTCCTACCCCTCCTACCCCTCCTACCCTCCTACCCTCCTACCCTCCTACCCTCCTACCCCTCCTACCCTCCTACCCCTCCTACCCTCCTACCCTCCTACCCCTCCTACCCTCCTACCCCTCCTACTCTCCTACCCCTCCTACCCTCCTACCCTCCTACCCCTCCTACCCCTCCTACCCTCCTACCCCTCCTACCCCTCCTACCCCTCCTACCCTCCTACCCCTCCTACCCTCCTACCCTCCTACCCCTCCTACCCTCCTACCCTCCTACCCCTCCTACCCTCCTACCCCTCCTACCCTCCTACCCTCCTACCCTCCTACCCCTCCTACCCTCCTACCCCTCCTACCATCCTACCCTCCTACCCTCCTACCCCCCTACCCCTCCTACCCTCCTACCCCCCTACCCCTCCTACCCCTCCTACCCTCCTACCCTCCTACCCCTCCTACCCCTCCTACCCTCCTACCCCCCTACCCCTCCTACCCCTCCTAGCCTCCTAGCCTGATCCATGCCTGGCATAGCTGACATGTGATGACATGTAATTCCCTGGTCCAGCCACTGCCAGCGGAGGGGCAGTGTTTGGGAAAGAGGCGTTTGAAGGGCCTCCATATCAGACCAGAGAGGAAGTGCTGGGTTGTGGAGGAGATAGAGGTGAGTGCAACTGTGATGGTGGCTAGTAACAATGTATCGATGGCAGGGGAGGCTGGTGGAGGTAGAAGTCGGAGGACTCTTTGACAATCGACTTGACAGGAGTTCCTGGTTCTTCATGTGTGTTTCGTCAGGTCATGTGTGCAGTCATAGTATGTGTAGTATGAGTGGAGTATGTGTAGTATTGATTCTAGGCTGTGTGTTTTCCTAGTCTTTAGTTAGAAATATGCCAATATTCAGTCAGGCCAGAGAATCTGCCTGAGATACGGTGTATCTTATTACATTGCTGAATATTCAATACTTCATTTCACTCTATAACTCTAAGGCATGCTTGCGTGTGTGTGTGTGTGTGTGTGTGTGTGTGTGTGTGTGTGTGTGTGTGTGTGTGTGTGTGTGTGTGTGTGTGTGTGTGTGTGGGGGGGGGGTCTCTCTCTCTCTGTCTCCCCTCTGTCTCTCCTCTCTCTCTCTCTCTGTCTCCCCTCTCTGTCTCTCACTTCTTGCCTGCCTCCTCAGCTTCTATGTGAGGCACTGGTGTGTGAGGCAGCTCTCTGAGGAAAGGCCAAACAAACAGTCTCCCCTGGCACAAAGACTCCGCCACTCACAGACATGTGGCAGCAAAACCCTCCCAATCCCTGTCCCAACCCCCCAGCCACAACCTTGGCCCCCTCACACTCCCACCACATCCATACAAACCTTCCAGCACACCCCAAGTGGAGCCTAGAGAGGGGGAAGAGAGGGGGAAGAGAGGGGGGGGAAGATGGTGGAGGAGGAGGAGGAGGAGCGTATTCTGATTCCCATTCACCGAATGTCACAACCTCACAAAGGGGACAGCATGCACTGCCACTAAATCAGAGTTAATGGACTCCTTTCTCAGCCTTGCGAACATGACAGGGGGCGTGCGTGAGAGAGTGAGGGAGTGTGGGAGAGAGACAGAGGCTGGTGAGGGTGCCTGGTTGCCCCATTGAAGCCAAGGGGCACATGGGCCAATGAGCTCTGTGTGATATAGTGAGACTGGCGAAAGAAGTTGTTTTTTAGGGGGGTCTGTTGTTGAATGAAAAGCACTGGGGTTTCATTCAACACATATTTGTTGTGAGAAGCTCCCATAATTCAAAGGGGGGTAGAAGTATCCATGTTCTTTCCCCTAAAGGATTGTGTGATTTAGAATAGGTGGGATGTTCTTCGTACGGTTTGTTTGAGTTTTCTGTCACTAATCTTCCACAGCCTTTCAGCACGGCAGATGTGTGTGTAAGAAGCCAAACAACACTGCGTTAATCATGAGCCACTTCCACTATGTAACAGACTAACAGACTAACACACTGGTCCTGTATGTAACAGGCTAACAGACTGGTCCTGTATGTAACAGACTAACAGACTGGTCCTGTATGTAACAGACTAACAGACTGGTCCTGTATGTAACAGGCTAACAGACTGGTCCTGTATGTAACAGACTAACACTCTGGTCCTGTATGTAACAGACTAACAGACTGGTCCTGTATGTAACAGACTAACAGACTGGTCCTGTATGTAACAGGCTAACAGACTGGTCCTGTATGTAACAGACTAACAGACTGGTCCTGTATGTAACAGACTAACAGACTGGTCCTGTATGTAACAGACTAACAGACTGGTCCTGTATGTAACAGACCCACTGGTCCTGTATGTAACAGACTAACAGACTGGTCCTGTATGTAACAGACTAACAGACTGGTCCTGTATGTAACAGACTAACAGGCTGGTCCTGTACGTAACAGACTAACAGACTGGTCCTGTATGTAACAGACTAACAGACTGGTCCTGTATGTAACAGACTAACAGACTGGTCCTGTATGTAACAGACTAACAGACTGGTCCTGTATGTAACAGACTAACAGACTGGTCCTGTATGTAACAGACTAACAGACTGGTCCTGTATGTAACAGACTAACAGACTGGTCCTGTATGTAACAGACTAACAGACTGGTCCTGTATGTAACAGACACTCTGGTCTTTGGGCCGTGAATCAACGTGGTACAGATATGGTTATGGAGCCACACCACCACCAGGTTTGGGGGGTGATTGTTGATTTGCGTGTGAACACTTATGTCACAATGAGCCAGACCGAGGGACACCGACTGTCAGGGACATTTGTTTTCTCCCTAAACAGCAGAACTCCAGCGCCCCCCCCCCCCCCCCCCCCCCCCCCCCAATCTCCCAGTCCTCCCTCCCATCCCTCCCTCCCTCCCTCCCTCCCTCCCTCCCTACCTCCCTCCCTCCCTCCCTCCCTCCCATCTCACGCTCAGACAGCCATCCCGGGGCTGGGGCTGGAGATGAGTGGAGATAGCATGCATGGCTCGTTGGTATTCATGTCTATCATCCCCCCCCCCCCCCCTGCCCTGCCGCTGAGCAGAGAGACCAGGAGAGACAGAGGCAGAGAGACACAGAGCCCCAGGTACCCACCTCATTAGCAGATAAAAGCAACCTTTCCCCGTGACCCTGACCCCCGAGGTTGCCATGGAGTCTGCAAGTCGAAGCACGGATGGTGCATGCTGGGATAGCTCCCAGCAGGGGGGATGAATATGAGCTGCTGTGAGAATTATTAAGCCCCCCCCTCCCTAAACTGCTCCCCCCCCCTCCCTAAACTGCTTCTGACTCCTCACGAACAAATTGGTATTCAGACGCTCCATGCCTTCTTGAACTCACTTGTTGAAGTCATGCTCAGCCTAATGCGCTGCTCTCTCCTCTCTGCTGCTATGTTTCTGTTCAATAATCTTAACGCCCGTCAAAAAGTTAAACTCATTCTAATCCCTGGTTCACCTTTGATGTGCTCGGAGGAAAAAGTGTGATAGTTTACATAAGGACAAAATAGTTAAGATTACTCTTAAGGATTTCCTTTGTGACTTACTTGTTATAACTGATCAGTTGGAATCTGTGTATGATGTTCTCACATGTTTGAAGTTGTTTTTAAGCATATTTGGATATTTTATTTTACAGTTGTCTAAAAGGTCTGGCCCTCTTGGGTATTGAACTGAGACTCCCTCACAGGATTGGAACACTGTATTCCCTGGTGCTCTTGATGATAGACACATTAATGTTAGATGATTTGTACCTAATAAAAAACAGGGATTTTGGCAAAAGAAATTGGGCCGCTACCCACACGTTTAGCTGTGTTGTTCATTCCACGAATGCACGATCCTTACAGTTAGTTGTACCTCGTTGTAAAGGTGACTAATCAGGCTTTCCAACGATATAAAATACAATACCAATTGGTGTTATTAAAGGGGAGGAATAATCGACCGAAATAACGTTTCCGAACTTTTTTTTAGGCGTTTAGATTGTAGGAAAGGTTACTGTATTTTCTCTGAACTGTTTAACTGCTGTACATTTTCATTATATGCGGAGCTGTGCTAAATGCAAGACTTGTGTGCAAAAGATGATCTTCTAGTGCTTTCTATCCAGCTGATACTGTCCCACCAGATATGTCTGATCATACACTGCTGGCCTTAACGGCTGTTAGGGTTAGGGTTAGGGTTAGGCTAATGTGATGTTAGGAACCATTGACCTGTTTTGCATATCCTGTTGTATCTCTGTATGAGCAAAGCTAACTATTAAGAGAGTGAGTGTATGTGAGGTTGTATATGTCTCTGTTTGGTGTGCGTGTGTGTGTATGTGTGTGTGTGTGTGTGTGTGTGTGTGTGTGTGTGTGTGTGTGTTGGAGGGGGAGGCGGTGAGGGGTATATCTTGGTCATGCTGACTGAGTTTTATAAGCTGTGGCTAACCCCACTCCCCACAGCTGACTGAATATTAAATAAACACAGCCAAGTGGCTGAATTCAGCGGGGGTAAGTGAGGAGGGGGGGGGGGCGGGGGCCTGAGTGCTCAGCCTGGAGCAGCAGAACTCCCCCCTAACCCCCCCCTGGGGCCCCCACACCAGTCTTATTCTTGGCAGCTGCTGTGGAGAGAGGCAGCGTGTATGTGTGCGTATGTGTGCGTATGTGTGCGTGTGTGTGTGTGTGTGTGTGTGTATGTGTGTGTGTGTGTGTGTGTGTGTGTATGCATGTGTGCTTGTGCAAGAGAGAGTGAGAGGTGGGGGTGGTGGGGGGGTGGAGGGGGAGTGGGGGAGACAGATGCAGAGTGAGGCAGGGGGGAAGAATTGAAGGGCGGCTTGTGTTTATTGCTGTGGTATGAAAATCAGGACCAGCAGTGGCCAGAGAGCAGCAGCACGCAGATTGATGAGAGTAGCTAACATCGCTAACATCGCTAATTATTCTTGTGGTTTGTAGCCGACTGTGAGGCGCGCGGTGGAACCCTCTTCTGTCACTCAGCCGCTGAGCTGGGGGGGGGGGAAGTGAGGCAGTGTGTCAGTCTGTCAGTCTGGGTGTGTAAGGCAGTGTGTCAGTCTGTCAGTCTGAGTGTGTAAGGCAGTGTGTCAGTCTGTCAGTCAGGAGAATCTCCTGTCCTCCCTGGTTCTGACAACAGAGAGCAGAACAGAGAGCAGAACAGAGAGCAGAACAGTCGACTAAAGGGAAAGTGTGTTACACACTGCTCTGTTACCCACTACACACTGCTCTGTTACACACTGCTCTGTTACACACTGCTCTGTCTGTCTGACACCCCACAGCATCCCTCCCTCACACCCGCCAGAATTTCCTCTCTCATTCTTTTCCTTCTGACAGTTGAAAGAGGATCTGTGGCTCGACCCCAGATTACACTCAGTCCCACCCTCCTGTACCCCCCTGGAAACACACACACACACACACACACACACACACACACACACACACAACCATCTAAAAACCTTGACCAACCATCAGAGACACTCATACAGACATTTAATATCAAACCCCATGTGTGATTTATAAGGCTATCTGGTCACACCAGGCATCTGTGAGGAGGATGCCTCTAGAACTCTAGAACACTCTAGAATACTACAGGGCGGCTGTGTCTCAGGAGGTAGAGCCGCCGTCTAATGATTGCAAGGTTGGCAGATCGGCGGTTCGAGCCCCGGCTGGCCACATGTCGAAGTGTCCTTGGGCAAGACACTGAACCCCAAATTGCTCCCAGTGAGCGGGCCGGCGCCTTGCATGGTAGCTTGCCGCCATTGGTGTGTGATTGTGTGTGTGAATGGGTGAATGAGAGGCCGTTGTAAAGCGCTTTGGATAAAGGCGCTTTGGATAAAGGCGCTATGTAAGTCAGTCTGTTTACCATTTACTAGGCAGATCATGGGAGTGAGGTTGGTCCATATACACAGCTATCAGTCTTGTGGCATGAGAGGAGGAGAGGAGACACATCAGCTGCAGTGGTGTTCCAAAACAGTATCTGTATTTGAAAGTATTTGAAATACTTTCACATATTTTGAGCATTTGCTTGAGCCAGTTTTGCACTTGTTTGACTACTCCATTGTTTCCTCAACCTCCCTCACTCCTCCCCCAGCCTCCCTCAGCCTCCCTCAGCCTCCCTCAGCCTCCCCCAGCCTCCCTCAGCCTCCCTCAACCTCCCTCACTCCTCCCCCAGCCTCCCTCAGCCTCCCTCAGCCTCCCTCAACCTCCCTCACTCCTCCCCCAGCCTCCCCAGCCTCCCCCAGCCTCCCTCAGCCTCCCTCAACCTCCCTCAGCTTCCCCCAGCGTCCCCCAGCCTCCCTCAGCCTCCCTCAGCCTACCTCAGCCTCCCCCAGCCTCCCTCAGCCTCCCCTAGCCTCCCTCAGCCTCCCCCAGCCTCCTTCAGCCTCCTTCAACCTCCCTCAGCCTCCCTCAGCCTCCCCCAGCCTCCCTCAGCCTCCCCCAGCCTCCTTCAGCCTCCTTCAACCTCCCTCAGCTTCCCTCAGCCTCCCCCAGCCTCCCTCAGCCTCCCCCAGCCTCCCTCAACCTCCCCCAGCCTCCCTCACTCCTCCCCCAGCCTCAGACATGTTGTCTGTCAGCTCTGCTCCAGTCCTGCTCTGGTATTGGTTGATATTGGCTTATTTTCTTTAGCTGATTGGATTGATTTCAAATAGCAATCTCCATTGGAATGCAGCGTGAGCAGTGAGTACACAAGTGCAGTCCATTGGTTTTCAAAGGGTGAGTGAGGAAAGAGAAATATTTAAATTGAGAAAGAGAGAACAAATGAGGAGGGGAGGGGAACGAGGGAACAGTAAGACATAAATGAGTGTTGCTAGCTGCTAAAATTCTCTGTTGGCTCCCTTTCCTCGCCTCTCGTACAGTTCCCAGGTCCCCCCCCAATGGATGTGGTTTTAATGTTCCTTATTTCCCTAGCGTTGACATCGTTGTCATGGCAACGTTAACTGCTGGAGATAGTGTTGTGTGTTGTTGCTGCCGAGTTCTCGCATTAATGTTACACCAGAGGATTTGCTGTCGGCTCCTAAACCGCAGATACAGAATGTGTCTCGTTTTCTCTAACACACAATTTCAACTAAGGCAACTGTAGTTGGAAGAATAACCCTAACCCTAACCCTAACCCTACCTGTAGAGTCAGAACATAAATATGGACTAACGGTGTTTGTGTTGCAAATCGGATACTTATATATAATTGCCCACTTACGTAAATGTGTTATTTTTATATGTATGCACTTTATCTTGCATGTTTACAGACAACCCCTCTTAGTTTTTATTAGTTTTCTCTGGACGGTTAAGACAACGACTGGCCGAGCTGTAGTTTACCGTTGCCAAACCAGACAGCACACAGGCTGTAATACGTCATATGATTGAAGTGATTGATCATTTCGCTTTATGTTTATATATAACAGCATATTTATTGTTTATTGTCTATTAGCCTATTGTTTTTAAATGGACATATCTAGTGAATGCATGATTATTACCATATTTTGAAATATTTAGATTTTTATATAATACTGTGATTTTGATCTTCGCAGAACATTCTGTTACCAATGAGTGCTGAAGCCCTTCTCTGATGCAGAAGTTAAAAGTCCCAGTGCCGTTATACTGTATATCAGCACTCATGGAATGCCTCTCGTCCAATTACTTGGTCGGAACTAACTGTTGTATAATTGATAGTTAAGGAGTGTTTGGAGGGGATAGTTGATAGTTAAGGAGTGTTTGGAGGGGATAGTTGATAGTTAAGGAGTGTTTGGGAGGGATAGTTGATAGTTAAGAGTGTTTGGAGGGGATAGTTGATGGTTAAGGTTGTTTGGAGGGGATAGTTGATAGTTAAGAGTGTTTGGGAGGGATAGTTGATAGTTAAGAGTGTTTGGGAGGGATAGTTGATAGTTAAGAGTGTTTGGGAGGGATAGTTGATAGTTAAGGAGTGTTTGGGAGGAATAGTTGATAGTTAAGAGTGTTTGGGAGGGATAGTTGATAGTTAAGTAGTGTTAGGGAGGGATAGTTGATAGTTAAGAGTGTTTGGGAGGGATAGTTGATAGTTAAGAGTGTTTGGGAGGGATAGTTGATAGTTAAGAGTGTTTGGGAGGGATAGTTGATAGTTAAGAGTGTTTGGGAGGGATAGTTGATAGTTAAGAGTGTTTGGGAGGGATAGTTGATAGTTAAGAGTGTTTGGGAGGGATAGTTGGTAGTTAAGAGTGTTTGGAGGGGATAGTTGATAGTTAAGAGTGTTTGGGAGGGATAGTTGATAGTTAAGAGTGTTTGGGAGGGATAGTTGATAGTTAAGAGTGTTTGGAGGGGATAGTTGATAGTTAAGGAGTGTTTGGGAGGGATAGTTGATAGTTAAGGAGTGTTTGGGAGGGATAGTTGATAGTTAAGAGTGTTTGGAGGGGATAGTTGAGGCTATGTTTGAGGGAAAGGAGAAACAGGAGATATCAGAGAAACTCAAGTAAATACCATTATAACTGCACTTCCACCAGGAGAACAGAGTTACTTGTGGACGACCTAGTAAAGCAGTGGTGATGTGAAGAACACACAGTGCTGTGGGTCAGTCAATAGACAGCACTGACAGCTATATGTGTCTTCGTCAGATTTCTGCAAGGTAAAGGGGGAATTCTGTGAAGACTTACTGGACCTGACTGCCCTCCACGGCCACACCAGAGGAGAGGACATTTATGAAGCCATCATGATCTCCTGGACAAAGGGTTAGGGCAGCAAATTCGCAGCAGCTCGACCAATGAACATCTGGATCAGTGTTTCTGTCTGGCATTCACACCTTTTATCCCGAGGTTCAAGCATCTGATTACAATCAGACAGTCCCATTCCTCCCACTAGGCTTGGAGGTATCTCGACTGTCTCGACTGTCTTGAACTTGAATGTATGTTGCTTAAAAGTTACAAGTGAGCTGATTAAATATTATTGTGTTATCACCAATTGTTGCGGACCTCTGACGTTGAATAAAAATCAGATGCGGACTCTTGCGTAATCCGTTTGAGAAGCCCTGGTTTACGGTATAGGAGAGCTGTGTTTCACCTCCTGTGAAGGCCTCACAGGGAACAGCGCCCCAGGCCCAGGCAGTAGGATTATGCTGCTTCGTGCTCTGTGACTTGGAAAGTATGTCTTGGCACGGCTCACAGTAAATTGCAGTAATCAGCCATTACTCTAATTCAGTCATTTACCTGACTTTACACATTCATTGCTTTCATTTCATTCCAGGCCCACAGATGCTGAATCGGACTGTTTGTGGGGCCCCTGGTTAGGGTCACCCCCCCCCCCACCTTCACCCCTCCCACCTTCACCTCCCCCCCCCCCACACACACCTTCACCCCCCCCACCTTCACCCACCCCCCCACCTTCACCCCCCCCACCTTCACCCCCCCACCTTCACCCCCCCACCTTCACCCCCCCACCTTCACCCCCCCACCTTCACCCCCCCACCTTCACCCCCCCACCTTCACCCCCCCCACCTTCACCCCCCCCACCTTCACCCCCCCACCTTCACCCCCCACCTTCACCCCCCACCTTCACCCCCCACCTTCACCCCCCCATCCTTCACCCCCCCCACCTTCACCCCCCCACCTTCACCCCCCCCCACCTTCACCCCCACCTTCACCCCCACCTTCACCCCCCCACCTTCACCCCCACCTTCACCCCCCACCTTCCCCCCCACCTTCACCCCCTCCCACCTTCACCCCCCACCTTCACCCCCACCTTCACCCCCACCTTCACCGTCCCCCACCTTCACCCCCCCCACAGAAAACAGAAAACAGAAAACAGAAAACAGGTCCATCAGGGAACCCAACCACATTCCCTACCAGCATCCATCTGCCTAATGACCAGCCCTGACCGGCCATTAGTCAGACTTCACACACCCTGAAACCATGCTGCCCCCCAGCACACAGGACGCAGGGCTCTGGGGGGAGGGCGGGGGTGCTGGGGGGAGGTCGGGGGTGCTGGGGGGAGGGCGAGTGGATGGAGATGTGGCTTGCAACCAGGTCACTAGCTCGCAAACGGCCATTACTGTAATTATGGTTGGCGTTGTTAATAGTTTTTTTTGTTGGGGCTAATGAGGTGGGGGCCTTCTGCAGTGTAATTAGTGGTAGGAGGAGGAAGAGGGAGGCAGGGAGAGGTAGAGGGGGACAAGGAAGGGGGCAGGGGGCAGTGGGGGTTCAGGATGGGAGGAGGGGGGAGGCCATGGACTGAGCGATTGAATTGTCAGTCCAGGTTATGATTAGGAGGCGCAGATGCAGCCATGTGAGAAATGAATTTCATGCCTGTTGATTCTGTGATTTCTCCTGGAATGTGTGTGGGGGGGGGGCTCTGTGAAGACCTCTCCTCAGACGCAGGCTCAGTCAGTCAGCAACACTGACAGGGATGAGGAGCAGCAGAGAGGAGGGTAAACAGAGAGGGTGCCACTCCTTTAACTCCTCATGATGGTCATGTGACTATGGACATTCCAATATGTGATGTGAAGTAGTTAATCAACTATATTTGGGTAGTACTTTATACTTCACATGTACAGCTTCACATGTTGCATAATAATATGACTACAATTGTAAATATTATGTTGCATTAACATTGTTGTCACATGGTTATTAAAATGGACGAAATGATGGTTCAGCGGTTTGTGTTACTACACAAGCAGAATAAAGAACCAACACTACAACAATGGAAAAACGAAATTCTTTATTATACCAATATAGAGAAGAATTTAGCCATAGACAATAATAAGAAAGATCAGTTTGAAAAGATATGGGGAGAGATAGTGAAGGCCTTAGCTAAGACGTAAAGATAGTGCAAGAAACATAGTAGGCTACTAAGAGATTAATTAGATTATGCATTAGAAATATTAGTTAGATAAGTATAGGGGGTAAACTGGGATAAACTTTAGACGGTTTAAAAAAAAAGTGGGGCTTTGGGATGTTAGGATGTGTTGTGATGTTTGTCAAGGTGTGATGTGTTGTGATGTTTGTCAAGTTGTGATGTGTTGTGATGTATATCAAGGTGTGATGTGTGGTGATGTATATCAAGGTGTGATGTGTGGTGATGTATGTCAAGTTGTGATGTGTTGTGGTGTATGTCAAGCTGTGATGTGTTGTGAGGTATGTCAAGCTGTGATGTGTTGTGATGTTTGTCAAGCTGTGATGTATTGTGATGTTTGTCAAGTAATGGGTGCGTATAAATGTTGTGGTGTATTTAGGTTAGGATGTGGTGTGTATAATGTTTTGTGTAAAAATAAAATGGAAAATAAAATCTTTTAAAAAAGAATAAAGAACTGGCATTATGTGTTTGTGCTATTACACAAACTGCTCAACTAATTTACTATGCCATTACAAATCAGTTACTAATGTATCACTTAAAGGTGCAACATGTAACATTGAAGCTCTCTGATGGTTATACTGACCACGTTTAATAGGTAGTGATCAGGGAATAAGACCCTGTGAAAGAAATATTTAATGTACAAATGCTGTGTTGGTCCTGGCATATGCACACCTCCATCAGCATGTTGTTTTTTAAATAAGTATTTATAGCACACATTCACAAGGCATTCATAATGCTTTGTATACTAGTTTTAGGCATTAACGACCACATCATAATGTCTTAATGATTATCATGTAATAATAATCCTGAGCATTATCAGCCATCATAATGCATCATTATAGATTATTAATAAGTTCGTAGCTAAGTTATAACACATTACATTGCTTTAAGTGAAGTGTTGCCGGGAAGGTTGCAAAAAAGGTCAGTAAATAATTATTGACATTTCAAGTAAATACAAGAAAGTGGATGTCTCCTGTCCATCCTGGATGTAGCCAGGACACATCGTCTGACTCGTAGAGACACATGAGAGCAGACATACTTTGCTCTGTGAGCTTAATCAATTATTTGTCTATTAATCAGGGGACATCAGTCAAATATGTGGTAGTGTTGTTGCAGGGATGTGTGGGCACTGAGGAAAGGCCTGAGGAAGGGGAGAAGCGATCCTTTGTGTCTCTCATTGTGGGAACAGCCGAGCCTGTGTACATTCTTCTGCTTTGACTCTTGTGTTTTGTGTTCCAGTTCTGTTTGGAGTGTCAGCTCAGTGTGTGACACGTAGGGAGCAGGGTGTCCGGGACGTGTGTATGCGCGAGGCTGGGCTGCCCAGACAATGTTTACCCTGGCTAGCAACAGTTGTGGATACCGTCCGGTAGCCAACTACCACCCAACACCCCTCCCCTCAGGACTGTAAGACCTGAACCCAGACCTGCCCTGCTGACCGTGGGCCTGCCCTGACCGTGGGTCTGGCTGTGTCTTTATTCGGCATTTATTGTGGCGAGCGTCTCGGCCGTGGGTTCCTGAGCAGTGAGGTAGTGCTCATACTGTAATAGGGGGACACAGGGAGACTGTGTGTTGAGTCTGTCCGGTGGGGACATCACATCATGGAAAATGCAGCACAAGAGTCTGACTGTGTGGAGGTGGTCATTGCGTCAAAGTTTTCGACAGGCCCAAAACCCCATGCCCCCTTCATCTTGTCTGCGCCATTGATTACCTCCATAAATAACTGGCTGAAGCAAACAACTGACGGCCCGGTGGTTTCCTACGAGAGATGCGTTTGGCACAGGGAAACAGGAAATGCTGTTAATGGGCGCTGCCATGGCTTTTATAAGGACATCTGATTGGTGGAACTAACCGTGGCACCAACAGGCCCAGTAGAGGCTCACTCCCTCCAACGTGCCTTTGACATGTGTGTATATTTGTGGCGTACCTTAAATAAAAAAAAATAAAAAACGAATATGCTTGTGTGGCTTGTGGGCTATGAAAAAAGAGGAAATAATAGAATCTGAAATCACCTTCCAGTTTAACATGGGTAGCCCTGGGTAACAGTTTAACATGGGTAGCCCTGGGTAACAGTTTAACATGGGTAGCCCTGGTTAGGGTTAGGGACGGCTCCGCTGGTCTGAACCTCTCAGTCTGGGAGAAGAGGCAGGTGCAAGGAGATGCAGCGTGTATAAGTATGTGTGAGAGAGAGAGAGAGAGAGAGAGAGAGAGAGAGAGAGAGAGAGAGAAAGAGAGAAAGAAAGAGAGAGAGAGTGAAAGAAAGAGAGAGAGAGTGAAAGAGAGAGAGAGAGAATGTTCACTGCTCCTACCTCTCCCACTGGGTTTGATAACGAAGGGGCCTAATTGGGTAGTTGGGTTGGTGTGGGAGGTGTGGGGGGGGGTCCAGGTGTGGGCGGGCCGGGCAGGACCCCTGCGGAGGCCGGAGATGAGGGGGGCGACCTGTGGGCCTGATTACCACCGTGCCCCTTCCTCCTGCCCTGTCCTCCTTCCTCCTGCCCTGTCCTCCTTCCTCCTGCCCTGTCCCCTCCTTCCTCCTGCCCTGTCCCCCTTCCTCCTGCCCTGTCCCCCTTCCTCCTGCCCTGTCCCCCTTCCTCCTGCCCTGTCCTCATTCCTCCTGCCCTGTCCGCCTTCCTCCTGCCCTGTCCTCCTTCCTCCTTCCTCCTGCCCTGTCCCCTCCTTCCTCCTGCCCTGTCTTCCTTCCTCCTGCCCTGTCCTCCTTCCTCCTGCCCTGTCCTCCTTCCTCCTGCCCTGTCCTCCTTCCTCCTGCCCTGTCCCCCTTCCTCCTGCCCTGTCCTCCTTCCTCCTGCCCTGTCCCCCTTCCTCCTGCCCTGTCCTCCTTCCTCCTGCCCTGTCCCCCTTCCTCCTGCCCTGTCCTCCTTCCTCCTGCCCTGTCCTCCTTCCTCCTGCTCTGTCCCCCTTCCTCCTGCCCTGTCCTCCTTCCTCCTGCCCTGTCCTCCTTCCTCCTGCCCTGTCCTCCTTCCTCCTGCCCTGTCCCCCTTCCTCCTGCCCTGTCCCCCTTCCTCCTGCCCTGTCCTCCTTCCTCCTGCCCTGTCCCCCTTCCTCCTGCCCTGTCCTCCTTCCTCCTGCCCTGTCCCCCTTCCTCCTGTCCTCCTTCCTCCTGCCCTGTCCCCCTTCCTCCTGCCCTGTCCTCCTTCCTCCTGCCCTGTCCCCTCCTTCCTCCTGCCCTGTCCCCTCCTCCTTAGTGCATGTATGAGCACGGACAGGGAGGCTGGGGGGAGCGTTTCAGAAGTTCAACCTTGTTCCAAATAAAGGGCAGGTCGCTTAAAGGTACAGATCAAATGCTTAAACACGATACTTAATGTATTACTATAATGTATCACAGATCCAATGAAAAACAAGACTTTTATTATTCAGGCAAACAATAATTCAATGTATACTATATTGAAGTATACTGAAGTTGTAATCATGATAATCTATTAGAGAGAGGGTTAAGGTTAGGGTGCTGAAGTTCTAATCATGATAATCTATTAGAGAGGGTTAGGGTTAGGAGGCCATGACATTGGATAAGAAAAACAGAGGGTTGGGAGATTTTCCCCAACAAAAGCTGCGAGATGGAAAGAGACCTGGAGAGAGGGTGAATACAGGTTCCCCTTCCCTCTCCTCTCCTTCCCACCCTCCTTCGCTCCCTCTCTCTCCACTGAGTTATTGTTCCTCTGTCCCCTCCCTCCCGGTCTTCCAGCCAGGACCAGAGTGGCCCCAAACAGGATTAGAGGTCACCCGCGGCTCTGGGCATTCTGGGAGGATTTGGGACGTTCCTGAAGCTTGGCTCGGTCGTGTTGTTTTAATTACCCTGCCACCAGGGGGCCTCGGGGCGGCCGGGACACAGCCAGGGACCGGAGGGAATGGGTCACTACCCATCTTCCGTCGGAGACTGAAGACCCATCTCTTCAGGTTACACCTTAACCACTCCTCCTGATACTTCTACTGTGGAACGCTTCTGTCTCGACATGGGAATAATCCCTCAGCTGCTCTCCTCAGGTCAAACTGTGCTGAGCACTGGCAACCATCTTTAACCCTGGCTGGTAGAGCTCCATACCATCTTTAACCTTGGCTGGTAGAGCTCCATACCATCTTTAACTCTGACTGGTAGAGCTCCATGCCATCTTTAACCCTGACTGGTAGAGCTCCATGCTGATACAGGTTGTCGCCCTTTCAAAACTGGTTAGCATCACCCAATCAGAGAGGGATGTCATTTGAAGGTCACCACTCAGAAACATCACCTGAAGTGGTCATCAGCTTTGGAAACATCTTCGTTCTATTCCGCTGTAGTTGTAGTTTAGCGTTGCATTGACTGAGTCCTGCAGGTGTAAACGGTGCTGAGAGCTGGAGAGGAACCTGACGTTGTTGACTCAGGCGATGTTCAAGACTCATGCTTAATTTTTGTGTTCTTTATAACACTCTTGGCGATTATTAGGTGGAGGCGCCACATAAGCCTTCTGGGTTTTCTTGCCTCCTCCTGCACTGTTTATTTATTGTGTTCTCTGTCAACTGTGTACCTTCTAAATGTGTGAGAAATAAATAAACAAATAAACAAAGTGAAGTTATAACACCACACCTTGTACTTTCCCGGTAGCTGGCATGAGTCAGTCTTTGACAGGCCTACTGAAGGCTGCTGCAGGACGGTGTTCCCCGTCTCCTTGTCTAAGAGGCTGGGTTAGGGTTAGGTCCATGTAGCTTCGTACCGGGGGAAATTCCCGTCCTGCTGGCAGCCGGACTCCGCCCACCACCTGCCTTGACCAATCAGGATGACTGGAACGCCGCCATGATGAGGACAGGAGAGATGGAACATCCCATTGCGATCCAGCTGCTGCCAGCCAGGGGTGCCAAGCACATGTGCATGTCTTGGAAGTAGCTTATTACCAATCACAATACATTTGATTGATTGATTGATTGATTGACTCAGGCCAGATTCTGCTTTTGAAGGTCCCTATAACGCCCTTGTGTGCTCAGGACTCCTGCACCTGTTAATCACCACAGCTGAGATAGAGAATAGAGAGAACAGGTAGAGGACAGGTAGAGAACAGGTAGAGAATAGGCAGAGGGAATGACTCTGCAGACATGATAGTGTACATGAAATACTAACGGGACTAAAGACACTTTAAACTGAAAAACCTGCTAATTTAATGCATTTTACGTTGTTTATATTGTGACTAAAATACTTTGAACCCCTTTTTAACTACCCAGATGAGGCAGAGCCGTAGTCTTATTACAGTACATTTACTGCATTGTTTTGCATTCCATGGATATAAAGTACAGCTTGAGGCCAAATGGTTCAGTGCAGAGAGAGAAAATGCACTAAGGCTTAAAATGCCAACATCTGGCCCTGGCATATATCAGTGTTCAGTGTGTGTGTGTGTGCGCGTGTGTGTGTGTGTGTGTGTGAGTGTGTGTGTGTGTGTGTGTGTGTGTGTGTGTGTGTGTGTGTGAGTGTGAGAAAAAGAGAGAGCCGAGATCTGCTGAGAACATGACGGAGGCAGAGAGCAGACAGAGGTAGGCCTGTACAGTATAGTGGACCTGTGCTCTATATTAGTACAGTATAGTAGGTCTGTACAGTATAGTAGTACATGTAACCCAGGTCAGTGAGCGTAGGCAGTGTATGCTTGCACTTACCCCTATCATCCATAATTTGACCGTACCAAAAAGTAATACAATCATAACTGTACGATCCCTGAACTCCCCATACAATCGTAACTGTACGATCCTGTCCCTGAACTCCCCAGACACTCATTGTAACTCTCTGCCATGATGTTGTCATCTGGAGGTTGGGCTGCAGTGTGCCGCACGTGTCCAAGTCTGAGTCGTCGCTGTAGAAGGTGATAACCGTTGTGAGAGTGTTGGCTGGCCTCCAGGACATTCTGGGTGTGACCAGCTCTCCAGTGTTTGGTAAGCCATACTGGGTGTGACCAGCTCTCCAGTGTTTGGTAAGCCATACCTCTCCAGTGTTTGGTAAGCCATACCACTTGTGTCCTGCTGTTTGCCAGCTTTCTGATCTCACCACAAAGTCATCCTGCTGATTTGAATAGCCTGAACACTCCCATTTCATCTTGGACGTGTGTGTCTCCACAGCCTCTCTACATGGATGTGTGTCTCCACAGCCTCTCTACATGGACGTGTGTGTCTCCACAGCCTCTCTACTTGCTCTGCGTCTGCTAGTCAGGCCTGATGTTTCCACTAATGTCTCTCAGGTCTGCAGGGTTCCCACTGTATGGCCCTGCTGCTGAGTCATAATGGTTTATCTCATTAGCTATGTTGAGATATTTTGTTTGAGTTAGTCATACAGTAGGGTTAGGAGAGGGGTTAGGGTTAGGAGAGGGGTTAAGGTTAGGGGTTAGGGTTAGGAGAGGGGATAAGGTTAGGGGTTAGGGTTAGGAGAGGGGATAAGGTTAGGGTTAGGGTTAGGGGAGGGGTTAAGGTTAGGCAGCAGCAGTACTGGTCCTCAGGCAGTTCACCTTTGGTTGGCTGACCTCAAGGTGAACATCTGGTTCAGGTGTCCCCTCCCCCTCCCTCCCTCCCTCCCCCTCCCTCCCCCCCTCTGCCCAGGTGTGTCTGACCTAGGTGACCCGAGTCAAGCATTCTCCCTCCCAGCACCGCCCACTCACACACACACACACACACACACACACACACACACACACACACACACTCCCCCCACTGTACTACTGATACACACAAACTACACACTCCACCCCACTGTACACACAAACTATGAACTACTGCAGTTGAATTCTGCAAATATGGTCCAATGAACATGAGTTATATTGTTTTGTTTTTGACTTGGTTTTTATGGTCATTGTACCCCTGCTGACAGGACAGACAGTATAACAGGTAGGCTCTGTGTGCATTCCAGGGGATGAAAGCTATGAGTAGTGGTCTTGGGGCTGTTGTAGAGAGGAGCAGTGTGTGTTGTGAAGGGCGCAGAGAGGAAATTGCCCCGGCCTGCCAAGCTCCACTGGGTCCTCTGAGGGGCTCTGCCGGGGTTACGAGCCTCCTCCAATCAGCCCGGAGCGGCCAGGACCCCTCATCTGGTCCTGCTTACGGCTGCCCCCAGGTCCTCCTGAATAACTCTACAATCATTTGCTTTTGCTCCAGTTTTTCTTCCAGAATGAAACTGCAAAGGGTTTGCACGTGTGTGCGTACACACAAAGAGTGTTGTGCAAGTGTGTGTGTGTGTGTGTGTGTGTATGGAGGAGAGCTGACAAACTGCTGGGTGTGCTTCTCTGTGCTGTAACCAAAGCATGCATGAAAACAGCTTGGAGCTTGGGAAAACACATACACAAACTAAGTCAACTACACAAATAAACACATACACACACACACACACAAACAAACACACACACACACACACACACACACACACACACACACACACACACACACACAGACTGGAGAGAGAGAAAGGTGGACTTTCTTGCCCCCTCTCTCAGACATTCCTGGAGCACCTGCACTCACTTAATATTTTGGCAGGAGTGGAATAAAGCGTCCTCTGCTCTGCCTGTCATGTTTGTTCACTGAAGGAAACAAGTTTGGTTTTAATTAGAGCCGCTGCCAAGAGCTGAGGTAATTACCGCTCAGTACGTCTCTCTTTCTTTTCACTTTAGTTCTTTTCTCTTGCTTCAGAGCTTAAAACAGTGTTGGGAGGAGTACACATGAACATACAGAAAAAAACCTCTCTCACTCTCAACATACGTTACACACTATTAGCAGTGTTCCAGTGCATATGCCAGCAATCAAAAACAGACACAGACATTGATGAAAAAACAACAACTTTATGGCCATTATGTATCAATATACCTGTATTGCCAAAGCAACATGTGTTTGGCTTTCCAGATTATGTCAAAGATCTGACCCTTCTGGAGAGGGCTGAAGTGTCTTCATCCAGCCCTCGTTCATCTCTCCCTGTCTCCCTCTCTCTCCCCTGCTGCATCTGATGTTGGCCCGGTGCAAGGCCTTGTCCCCTGGGATGCAGGGTTCCACTCTCCCCACCTGTAACCCAGCTGTGGTCTTGTGCAGCTCATGAAAATTCCCACCAAATTATTCAGACAAAACACCAACATCTGCTGCTGAGAGACACTCCACACATACACGCATACACACAACTCTGCACACACACACACACACACACACACACACACACACACACACACACACACACACACACACACACACACACACACACTATAAACGACCTCATCTGTCATCCTGCTGCTCTGTATGTGTCTGTTTTTTCCTCTGGAGTCATTTCCATCTCACCTTGTGCAAACGGTCACAACACAGGGAGATTGAGAGCGTGTGTGTAAGACACAGGGACAGACGGAGAAAGCAAATTCTCTTTCCACAGTTGGATACGAGTCAGAGATTCACTTGCGTTCACTCTGCAGAGCCTCAAACGAGTTGAGCACATGCAAGGATTTTCTGAGGGCTTTTATTTTGATGCGCCCTGCAGGGGATGGGGGTGGAGTCTGTTGAGTTGTCCTCCTCTGAGGCCCCTGAGAAGCCTTCATCGCTCTGCTCTAGACCAGAGATGAGATGCCATGGATGCAAAAGTTTGGGAACCCTGTCAGCTAATACTTTGTAACTCCTCCTCGGGCAACTATAACAGCTTGCAAACGCTTCCTGTAGCCAGCTAAGAGTCTTTCAATTCTTGTTTTGGGAGATTTTCCCAATTTTTCCTGGCAAAACACCTCTAGCTCAGAAATATTCGAAGCCTTCTTGCATGCACGGTATGTTTGAGATCTTTCAACAGATTTTCAATAATATTCAAGTCTGGGGACTGTGATGGCCATTCCAAAACCTCATCCGTCTTTCCTGGAGGTACTTCATGGTTGATTTTGAGGTATGCTTCTGGTCATTGTCTTGCTGGAATACCCAACCTCTCTTCAACTTCAATACTTAACAGTTGGCAAGGAGTTCTTCTCTACAAATACTTCACCCATTTTTCTCCAAACATACCTTCTTTGGTTGTAGCCAAAAAGTTGGTTTTATCAGTCCAAAGCACATTGTTCCAATAGGCTTCAGGTTTCTCAAGGTTTTCTTTTGCATACTTCAGATGCTCCATGTAAGGGCTTTGTTGTTTTAAGGTACGCTGTATTGTTGTCCTGTGAACAACCAGACCGGTGTCTGCTACTCTTTTTTGCTCGCCTTACTGGCAATGTAGTAAATGCTACTATAATATAATTATTGGTGGTTAGGAGACTGACATTTTGTAGAACTCCAAAGATGGCTATCTGGGGTGAGGGTTCGAGATTAACTAAAAAAACTTCTGTTAGTATCTTAAAGATAGTAGTCCATAAGGTTACCAGTCTAAGGCATGACCAAAACTAATGAGTAAGATTGGCTGGGGATAAAGCACATCGTTCACACTTGTCCACCACATCAGGATATATCGCTGCGAGTTTAGATTTGCAAAAGTGAAGTCTATGGAAGACTTTGAATTGAATAAGGCTGAATCTAGCACAAGAGGTTCAGGTGTTAATGCGGTCTATAGCCCCATCCCATCACTCGTCACTGAATTTTTCATTGAGTTCAGTTTCCCATTTGTTCCTATTGTTTATTAGAGAGTGTGTGTCAAGACAAGTGGGAGTGTGGTATACATTCGAGATAAGGCCTTTTTGACCCACTTCAGGTTAAGAGGGGTATTGGGTTTCCACAAAGTCTCTGATCTGAAAATAACATAAAACATTGCTTCGGAGCAAATTACATTTAGTGCAGATAATCTCGAAACTACTGAAAATATTATTCTCAAAGAGGTTCGAAAAGTTTGTAAGGCCTTTTGTCCTTCCAGAGCAAGAAGGCGGAATCCAAAGTGGAGGGAGGGAAATTATGATTATTATTTATAGGACCATTAATGGAGCTGTCTTTGAACTTGAGACGAAACTGCGACAAAATCTTAAGAGTAGCTAACACCACCGGGTTGCAGGTACATTTGGAGGGGGATATAGGCAATTTGGAGTAGATCATTGCAGGAGGGGAGGATATACAGCTAGATTTAGCTTCCAGCAAGCACCAGTCTGTCAAAGGAGAGTGAAGCCAGTAAATTATCTTTTGAATATTGGCAGCCCAGTAATAATAAATTAAATTAGGCAAAGCCAAGCCACCATTGTCACGGCCTCTTTGCAATGTGTGTTTTTTTTATCCTGGGCGGTTTGCCTTGCCAAATGAATGTGGAAATGATATTATCGAGAGATTTAAAGAATGATTTTGGCAGGAATAATGGGATGCACTGGAAGAGGGAAGAGAATTTAGGGAGTATCATCATCTTTATCAACTGTATCCTGCCTACTAGGGACACAGGCAGACTGTCCCAACTTTAGAGGTCTGATTTTATTTGATCAAGCAGGGGGGAGAAATTGACAGAAAAGAGAGGGGGGAATGAGTTTGTGATCTGTATACCAAGATATTTAAAGCCTTGAGCTGAGATATGAAATGGTGGTTCTGCTTGTGTAATTTGCTTAGCACTATTATAGGATAGAATTAACTTTTTCTATAGTTTAGTCCCCGGTTTTGTACCCGGAAAAACTGGCAAAGCTCCGAAGGTTGGAAAGTATATTGGCGCTTTTCCACTGCCATACCGTACCGTGCCATACCGTGTGAGCCCGGTTTGTTTTGCTTTCTCCACTGCCAACGAGCCGTACCGAGCCGGGCCGAGCTGGGCCGATTTTAGCTCCACTTCAGAAGAGGTAGCGAAAGGTACTTTCGGGCCAGGCTGTGTGTGACGTGTGACGCTGCAGACCGTTGATTGGTCAATGGAAATCGTCACAACATCGTCATCCCATGTTCGCAGAGTTCACCCCTGACCACCATTTTTAAATACCAGATTTTTTAATACCAGATTTCTCTCTTGGAAATGTCATTTACTTTTTCTGTAATTACTTATTATCTTAGTTTAATGTAATTTCAATGCATCATAGAACTTTTCTTTACAACAAGCATAACAAAAAAAATCGCTATTATGCCGATGTGCTGTGCCGTTCCACAGTCCAGCGCTTCATCATCCCCCTTCTAAAACTGCCATCCCCCTTTTCCATCCCTTATGTCATTTTATGACATAATGCGTATAGAGAGACCCTGTACTCTGCATCCCCACGCAACACACCTTGGAAGAGCTGCGAAGTCCTGAGAGAGATGGAGAGTGGCTCAATTGCTAGCGCAAATAGAAGTGGAGACAGGGGGCACCCTTGTCTCGTTCCTCTTGCTAAGGGGAAATAGGTGGACCTAAAGTTGTTGGTGCAAATACTAGCTTTGGGGGAGGTGTACAGTAATTAAATCCAAGAGATACATGTATTGTCAAAACTACATTATTTGAGTAGTGCAAATAGACTCCCCATTCCACTCTGGCAAAAGCCTTTTTGGCGCCTCTGGAGGACTCGGAGATGATGCAGAGTGTATTATATTTAAGAGCTTCCTAACATTCAAAAAAGAGTGGCGTTTCTGAATAAAACCGGTTTGTTCCTCTGAAATATTATCAGGTAATATTTTTTCGAGTCTAGCAGAAAGGGTCTTTGCTAATATTTTACTGTCTACATTCAAGAGGGATGGGCCTATAGGGATCCACAGTCAGTTGGGTATTTATCTTTTTTTAAGAATAAGGGAAATAGTAGCTTGTGTCAGAGTGGGGGGAAGGGAGCCGTTCGCTAGAGATTCATTATACATGTCAAGTAGAGGAGGGGAAAGCTTAGCATTGAAGGTCTTATACAATTCTGCGGAGTAGCTATCAGGGCCAGGGTTTAAGCAATAGTTTTTCAGCTGTGGACGTAGTCAGTAAGTTGGCTTGTGATTGAAGATCAAGTCGTTTCTTACACAGTTCTGGGTCAGGATTAGAAGCAAGATTTTTGGTCTCACGCTGATGCCTACTGCTCACTCGCTATTGAGTCGGACTGTCGCCTATTTTCCAGTGCGTGAGGCCAACGTGAAAATGATCTACCAGCAACATAGACCACAGTTTCAATGTCGACATGTATATATATATATTTTAAATCAACACTTCCGCTATCGGTGTCAAAGCAGAAACCCCACGACCCCAGACTATAATGATATTATGTTAATAAAATAAAATAAAAAAACACCAGGTGAATTTCCAGTGATTTCTCTCTCTCTCTCTCTCTCTCTCTCTCTCTCTCTCTCTCTCTCTCTCTCTCTCTCTCTCTCTCTCTCTCTCTCCTCTCTCTCTCTCTCTCTCTCTCTCTCTCCTCTCTCTCTCTCTCTCTCTCTCTCTCTCTCTCCTCTCTCTCTCTCCTCTCTCTCTCTCTCTCTCTCTCTCTCTCTCTCTCTCTCTCCTCTCTCTCTCTCTCTCTCTCTCTCTCTCTCTCTCTCTCTCTCTCTCTTCCTCTCTCTGTGTTCGGTAGTTCAGTATTCTCTTGCCACGGCCACATTGTGTCGCGTGAAATTACATGTCGTTGGCACGATTGCGAAAATTAAGGTTAGGGTTATCTAGGGTTAGATTAAAACCAATAACAATCCTGTGGAAATGCTCATGCTCTGAATGATTTGTCTACTACAGGGGCAACTCAAAAAATGTGAATATCGTGCAAAAGTTCATTTATTTCAGTAATTCAACTTAAAGGGTTAAACTTAGATATTATATAGACTCATTACATGCAAAGCGAGATATTCAAAGCCTTTATTTGTTATAAATGTGATGATTATGGCTTATAGCTTATGAAAACCCCAAATTAAATATCTCAGAAAATTTGAATATTACATGAAATCAATAAGAAAAGGATTTTAAATACAGAAATGTCAGCCCTCTGAAAAGTATAAGCATGCATATGTACTCAGTACTCAGGTTTGGGCCCCTTTTGCATGAATTACTGCCTCAATGCGGCGTGGCATGGATCAGCCTGTGGCACTGCTGAGGTGTTATGGAAGACCCAGGATGCTTCAATAGCGGCCTTCAGCTCTTCTGCATTGTTCAGCCTCATGTCTCTCATCTTTCTCTTGGCAATGCCCCAAATGTTCTCTATGGGGTTCAGGTCAGGCGAGTTTGCTGGCCAATCAAGCACAGGAATCCCATGGTCATTTAACCAGGTTTTGGTACTTTTGGCAGTGTGGGCAGGTGCCAAGTCCTGCTGGAAAATGAAGTCAGCATCTCCATAAAGCTTGTCTGCTGAAGGAAGCATGAAGTGCTCTAAAATGTCCTGGTAGACGGCTGCGTTGACTGTGGACTTAATAAAGCACAGTGGACCAACACCAGCAGATGACATGGCACCCCAAATCAACACAGACTGTGGAAACTTCACACTGGACTTCAAGTGTCTTGGGTTGTGTGCCTCTCCATTCTTCCTCCAGACTCTGGGACATTGGTTTCCAAATGAGAGGCAAAATTTGCTCTCATCAGAGAAGAGAACTTTGGACCACTGAGCAACAGACCAGTTCTTTTTTTCTTTAGCCCAGGTCAGACGCTTCTGACGTTGTTTGTTGTTCAGGAGCAGCTTTACAAGAGGAATGCTACATTTGAAGCCCATGTCCAGGATCCGTCTGTGTGTGGTGGCTCTTGATGAACTCCAGCCTCAGTCCACTCCTTGTGAAGCTCTCCCACACATTTGAATGGCCTTTTCCTGACAATCCTCTCCAGGCTGCGGTCATCCCTGTTGTGTGTGCACCTTTTTCTTCCACACTTTTTCCTTCCACTTAACTTTCTATTAATGTGCTTTGATACAGCACTTTGTGAACATCCAACTTCTTTCGCAATTACCTTTTGAGGCTTTCCCTCCCTTGTGGAGGGTGTCGATGATGGTTTTCTGCACAACTGTCAGGTCAGCAGCCTTCCGCATGATTGTGAATTCTACTGAACCAGACTGAGAGACCATTTAAAGGCTCAGGAACCCTTTGCAGGTGTTTTGGATTAATTGGCTGATTAGAGTGTGACACTTGAGCCTACAATATTGAACCTTTTCACAATATTCTAATTTTCTGAGATATTTAATTTGGGGTTTTCATAAGCTGTAAGCCATAATCATCCAAATTATGGTGTACGGATTGGGGGTTCGCTCTATTGGTTGAACGACCCTTTGGCGCCCCCTCTGGTGGATGTATGTATGTCTGTCTGTCCTAATGACTGTGATTGTTAACAGGTGTGAATGCTTAGTCATTGTCTACCAGTGGAGGCTGGTGACTTCCAGAATTGAGGAGGCCAATTTTTTTTCCGCTTGCTCGCTTCACTCTCGATGGAATGTTCCCTGTTCTTCTTATCTGTCTTTGTTAAAAATTATTAATTTGTGTTTGGCGGTACTGAAGGGATTGGGACACTCTCAGGATGGTGGATGAAGCAGCTTTTATTGCCTGCACAATGGGTCATCAAATAAACAAAACAATTGGCATGAATCTCTGGTCCGCCTGCAGCAGCTATTGTCCCTTCTGCTCAGGCTCACAACATTCACCACAACATACTACATACAATCAATGACATGTCAAAAGCACTCAAACACTATGTCAATCAGACACACAACATACAATTCAGAACAATACTTCATCCATTTCTAATATTTATCCTGCAGAACAGCACTCATACGCGTGTGGCGGAAAAATTTACTACACGGAGGCCAGGCCTCCTGTTCCCACCCATTTTCAGTGATTTGGCCAATCACATATTGCCATGAAAAAAATTGCATTACATTGACTTCTATGAGAAACCACTTTCCGACAGGAGGCCTGGCCTCCGTGTAGTACCTTTTTCCGCCACACGCGTGTATGAGTGCTGTTCTGCAGGATAAATATTAGAAATGGATGAAGTATTGTTCTGAATTGTATGTTGTGTGTCTGATAAAAAATATAATTATTGCTTTTTTAAATCTCTCTCTCTTCTCTCAAATTATTGGGGAGGCCAGGCCTCCTCCACCTCTATGGAGGAGCCTCCACTGGTGTGTACTCAAATAAAGAGTACCTTTATTTTGAATTCTACACCTGCATCCCATCTCCTATGTTCTGCACTACATCTGGGCCCAAACACGATAGCTACTCATAGCAGGCTGGTAGTGGCAGTTCCGTATTAAAGAACAGTAGTCATTTTTTGCCGGCGATATCTTAATTAAGTTAATGAAAGTGGTTAAGAGACAGAGAAGGTGAAAGAGGGGGAAATGGGGACAGTATGAGAAGGAGAAAGAGAGGTAGAGTGCACAACTAACAAAACTGCGGCTGTACATCAAATCAGTTTGAGGGAGAGATTTTAATGAACCCAAAACTTGACCTATGAGAGTCTGATCGGCTCCCAGTGATTAATTAAACTAGTCTGTATATAAAGTGTTTAATTGAATACGCCATATCAGTTCGGTTATGGGTCCAATTGTCTTCTCTCCTAGTAATATCGCAGGTCAAGAAGCGATGTAGTCTCCGGGTGCAAAAAAAGATAAACAGTATAAACGAAACATAGAGCTAGCCAGCCCCCGGTGGGTTATGATCAGGGTTATACGAGTTCGATCCTTCTTGAGTTGTCAACAGTTCACAGTAAAGCAAAAAGAAAAATAGTTGATGCTATATAGCGGTTAGCTAGGCTAAGCATAGCTTTAACTTTATTCTAGTAGTCACGAAGGCAATCGTTTCCTCTTGGTGTGTGTCAGCTATAGAATATATTGACGTTGCCTTTAACAGCTGTTCTAACAGTTAAGAGTGGTGGCTGCCCACTCCCACCCGGTATGACGACCAAGAGGGAGATGTGTCCAGGGGGGTGGCATGGCACTATGAGTTGGCAGCCGGCGTAGAGCAGCCTAGGTGGTCCGGCCTTGTTTACCCCGTCAGAGGGCCAGGCGTGTTTAAACAAACCGGGCGCTTCATAAGCCTCCCTTCAGTCTGCATGACGTCATCGGGCAGGCGTGTTGATGTGGCCTCTCCCTGGAGCACCTTGGACTGTTTACTCCCTCTCTGCCCAGGTCTGTGTGTGAGAGGTTGTGTGTGTGTGTGTGTTTGGGGGTGTGTATGTTCTTCTCTGTGTGCTTGTGTACAGACCTGAGTTGCTCCCAGGCCCAGACCACAGCTCCTCTGTTCAGGTTGTTTGACCGAAGCTCTCAGGGCCAACGCGCCTCCGTGGTGAAACAGCACAAGGATCCAACCTCTCCTGCAGTGGGACTGTTTGGATGCAGGGAAGCATTGGTGGAGTGTCATATGATGCTATGGCTATTTACATATGGCTGTTCATTGACTACAGTTCAGCATTCAACATCATGGTCCCCTCCAAGCTCATCACCAAGCTCACCAAACCCCCCCCCCCCCCCCCCCCCCTCAACTGACACATCAGCCCCCACCACCCAGTTCTCTCATCTGCACCTCCTATGTGCACCTGCACCATTGACATTCTCCAATAACATTGCACATTGCACTCTCACACACACACACACACACACACACACGTGCGCATGCACTCACACGCATACTACATACTCTACATACTACATTACACCATTACACATTACATTGTACTCTACATTACTACATTACATTACACTGCTGTATTCTGTCTGTATGACAGATACACTCTGATTTGATTTGATTTACTGCTCTCCTCCCATCTGCCCTCCATATATAAAGTACCAATGAATTCATGTTTACAATTATTTTAATGCCTGACCATTTATACAACGTATATTCCATTTAGTAGTGGTATATTTAGTAGTGGTATATTCTAGAAGAGAGTAATTCGCCAAAGAGATGATGGTAGAGGTGGTAGAGATGGTAGAGATGGTAGAGGTGGTAGAGAGGGTAGAGAGGGTAGAGGTGGTAGAGAGGGTAGAGGTGGTGGAGATGGTAGAGGTGGTTGAGAGGGTAGAGGTGGTAGAGGTGGTAGAGAGGGTAGAGGTGGTAGAGGTGGTAGAGAGGGTAGAGATGGTTGAGAGGGTAGAGGTGGTTGAGAGGGTAGAGGTGGTAGAGGTGGTAGAGAGGGTAGAGGTGGTAGAGGTGGTAGAGATGGTAGAGATGGTAGAGAGGGTAGAGGTGGTAGAGATGGTAGAGATGGTAGAGATGGTAGAGGTGGTAGAGGTGGTAGAGAGGGTAGAGGTGGTAGAGATGGTAGAGATGGTAGAGAGGGTAGAGGTGGTTGAGAGGGTAGAGGTGGTAGAGGTGGTAGAGATGGTAGAGGTGGTAGAGGTGGTAGAGGTGGTAGAGGTGGTAGAGAGGGTAGAGAGGGTAGAGAGGGTAGAGAGGGTAGAGATGGTAGAGGTGGTAGAGGTGGTAGAGGTGGTAGAGGTGGTAGAGAGGGTAGAGAGGGTAGAGATGGTAGAGGTGGTAGAGGTGGTAGAGAGGGTAGAGATGGTAGAGATGGTAGAGGTGGTAGAGGTGGTAGAGGTGGTAGAGGTGGTAGAGAGGGTAGAGATGGTAGAGATGGTTGAGATGGTAGAGATGGTTTCTCTATGGGACTTTTCTTTTTTCTTTTTTTTTACGGAGAAAAAGCATTTAGCATTTGAACATTCTAAGAATTTGAACGTTCCACAGTCCATTAGTCCATTTAGCCAATTAGAAACAGGGTTTCATATTGAGTTGCTTGGTGGCATTGTTCAGTTGATAGGTTGTTTAAAAAATCACGATGACTAAATGAATTCCACAGATCAGATCGTATAGGGCTTTCACATTTCTATCTGTGTTATGATTGACTTCTACTGCCCCCCTTGTACTGTCTCTTCAGTGTCTATATATATATAATATATATATATATATATATATATATATATATATATATATATATATATATACTGTATATATTCACAACGACTGCCAGTGGCCCCTGGCCTGAGCTAGGTTACTCTTCCTGCTAGAACTGGTGAATTGATGATTCACTTCCTTAGCCAAATGTATTGTTTATAAATCGCTTTGGAATAAGGCGTCTGCTAAATGCCAAACATGTAAATGTAAAGTGATAGTTTGGTGCGGCCGTGGCCGGGGCCTTACAGTGATCTCTCTCAGCTCAATGCAGCTGGACGAGTCATCAGCAACTGCCTGAAGTCATTTGGTAGTTCTGGTAGTTCACCTTCTCATCAATTAAAGGGCTCAATGGCATCAGTCAATAGTGTGTAGCATGGAGCTCTACCACAGCTCTGTGCTTTGTTCATGTGGCTGTCAGTTCTCTGTGACTCCGTTGACCCTGCTTGGCCTTGTGTTGTAGGCCCAATCTTGAGCATCGTGACAGGGTGTGCAGGGTTAGAAAGGGTGGCTGGCTATCTCAGATGTCCTCCCCCCTCTCCCCCCTCTCCCTCCTCTCCCTTCCTGCAGTGTGTCTGTCTTTGCATTCCTCCTCAGTCTCTCCAGCTCATGAAAGCTAACGGAGGGCAGCCAGCACTGATCCCGGCCTCTGACATGAGCATTTGATCAATGGCTGGAGCCACCGAAGGGCCTTTTCCAACACTGCTCCTCTTGCCAGCCAGCCCCCCCCCCCCCCTTCTTACTCAAAGCTTGGGCAACTCCAAATGTCAATAATGTTAGTTTAGCCATTGTACACGGCTGGCCGCATCTGAATGGGTGGCTTGTCCCCAGGCCAGCCCCCTACAATGGCCTCCTTTCTCACTCAGACTTGTTCTCAGCATTTCCCCTCCGTGAAGAGAAGTTTCTCTCCCCTGCTCTCTCTCTTAGCTCTTTGGCTCTGCTCAGAATCAGATAGCCAGAGTTAAACGGGTATGGAGGGAGAGGGATAGAGAGAGAGAGAGAGAGAGAGAGGGGACGATGATGGGGAGACAGGAGGGGGGGGAGGTGGACCGTGACAGAGCATTAAGCGGTTTTATACACATAATTGTTTCAGTGCACTCTGCCAATAATTACCAGTACAGCGGAATAGCGGTAAATCTGGCTTTCACAGACCAGCTAAGCTTGTTAGTGTGCTTAATCGGACAGGGAAAGAGTGTTCTAGAACTGAGAGCTGTGGGGCTGAGAGAATGTGTGCTGGTGCTTAATGAAGAGTGACGAGAGGAGAGAGGGGGAGAGAGGGAGGGAGAGTGAGAGAGGGAGGGAGAGAGAAAGTGGGGGAGAAGAAGAGAGAAAAATGGTCTATGTAAGGATAAAGGTTGGTCTGATTTCATTCAGACCATGAGAGAGAGCTGGCCGACCACTGGGTCTGGGACCACATCTCTTCTCTGGGAGGAAGGTACTGGGTGAGGGTGGGGGTAGTAGGTAGTACTATGTGATCACAGCCCAGTCATGGAGGACTCGCCTCCCAACTCCACCCCCGTCCCCTCCGCTCAGCTGCTAAAATGATTATTATCATTAACCGCTCGTCCACATTTCCCATGAGGAATGATGTTTATTTTAACACATTATAAGATAAACATTATCTATGTAGTATTTTCCTGAGTGGCTGCTGGCTGGCCCAGTGCCAGATTTGCATAGAGGTTTCTCCCTTTTTCCTCTATCTGATTTTTTTACAGACAGTGAACATCTGGAGGAGGAGAAGGCAGATATATATATATATATATATGATATAGAAACGGCAGAGAAAAGGGTGGAGCAGCGTAGTAACACGTCACTCCCTCCCTACTCAGGGTATGAAGACATGAGCTTAGCTTAACGTCTGGTCATGAATAATAATCTAATGTCAAATACATCATTTGCTGTTCTCATCTCTGGTCAAGGAAATGTAGAAATGTAGTCAAGAACAGTCTAGAACAGTCTAGAACAGGAATGTAGTCTAGAACAGTCTAGAACAGGAATGTAGTCTAGAACAGGAATGTGAGGCTGGCCACATCCAAACCTTGAGTGGTATCCTGAAAGTAGTTTCTATAAAAGACCTGAACCCAAGATTTACAGTCTGTTTGTAATTGAGTATTTGAAATACATTAGAACAGGTGTTAGGGTCTAGAGTGAAGTTTACTCACGTTCAGATCGTTGGGTCCATCTGGTATAACAGACTAATGCTGTCCTGGGTGAACCTGGTGTGCTGCCCCCTGTCGGCCTCTCTGAGACATGCCTGCTTCAGGGTCAGGTATGTCACATCTGGCAGACATATGGCCCAGAGGCAGATGTGGGAGGGGTCAGAGGCAGATGTGGGAGGGGTCAGAGGCAGATATGGGAGGGGTCAGAGGCAGATGTGGGGGGGTCAGAGGCAGATGTGGGAGGAGTCAGAAGCAGATGTGGGAGGGGTTAGAAGCAGATGTGGGGGGGTCAGCGGTCATTTGGGCCCTTTAATGGAGATTAAAGAAGAAAGTGAAGAACAACAGATATGAACAAACCTCTGTAGAGGTCGGACGGTACAGACACTGTGATGAGGATCAGATGGGGGGGAGGGAGGTGGGGGGGTGTATTACGGGGGAGGGAGGGGGACAGGGGGTGTATTACTGGGGAGGGAGGGGGTGTATTACAGGGGGGAGGTTGTAAACACAGTAGGAAGAGAAGATGGAGAAAGGACGGAGATTGCAGATAAAGTAATTCCAAAATCCACTCTGGGTACACTCTGGGGGGCTTGGGGGGGATTAGAACGACAAACGATTCCACAACTCGAGAACGGAGATAAGAAGAGATGACGCTCCGCAGATACAGAGAGTTTAAATTGAGGTCCTGTTGTGTTGTGTTGTGTTGAGGCGTTCCCCCCCCACCCCCGCCCCCCCTCCTCTTCCTCTGTCTGCAGAGACATGTTTCTCTCTCCCTCCCCTAAATTCCCTTCTTTCAGGGAGAGGTCAGAGGTCAGGGACTATGACCCACCCTGAGGATGGGTGGGTGACCCCTCCCCCACGTCCCTGAGAGAGAGGGTGTGACTCCCCATCTCTTTATTTTGTATACACCTGAGTCCCTTATTCTCCCAGGGATCAACTGACAACGTGCAGAAAGACCTGCTGGATCCAGTTGCCGGTCTGTTTTGACTCAATAGACTGATTGATAAGAGTTGTGAGGGAGGAATGACGGATCTAAAATGGACCCTGAAATCGCTGGCATGGAGTCATTGTTCATGTTCATTCATATTTAAGGACATGGAAATGTTTGGATATGTTCTTTGGGAAAATAAAGATATCAGTTTACGATATTATCATGATGACATAACACATATGGAAGATAATCAAATTACTTAGGGGTAGGGTTGTCTCTAATATTTGAATGAGACAACATAAGATAATAACCAGGAGATTCTAGAGCTCTCCATGCTTCTGTCAGCTGACCCTGACCCTAACCCTAACCCTAACCCTAACACTTTATGTGTAATGAATCTAGAATATATAAAAGTTTCACTTTTTGAATTAAATTACAGAAATGTAATGAACCTTTCCACGATATTCACATTTCTTGAGATGCACCTGTAGAGGCACAGCTTAAAAACACCGTAATCAACTGATATGTTGTCTGGTTCAGTAAGAGATATTCACATAGAACTGATTAACTGATCAACTCCTAAAACAACATCTTAAGATGGCATATTACTCCATATATATATATATATATATATATATATATATATATATATATATTCTCCATCAGGAGTTATAGGTTCAGGTGTTATGTAGTTGACTCCTCTTCTTCCCTACACCCCTGCCTCTCCTTGGCACCGGTCCTCCATGTGTGTTGGCTTAAAGGAATTTCCTGGAGCCTGCTGTACAAATGAGCTTCATTACATGCCACTGTCTCCATTTACTCAGTGGAAGGCACAGTGCTAACAGAGCGCTGTCTGGACTGGGCACGCTAAAGACAACATGGATCCTTTCCCCCGTTCCACGGTTTGACAAGTCAGACATGCAAGAAGCTGGCCAAGTCCCAAACATCTCTTCACTCAATGTATTTCTCCTCACTTCTCATCGTCAGCTCTCTGCTACTGCTAAGTCAGTTAAGTTGCATTGCTCGACAGTTGTTTCTACATACCAGACAGACTGTGTACCCCTCCTGTGTACCCCTCTTTATGCTCATTTCCTGTTTTGAGCTATGTTGGGCTTTTAGCTTTGCCCAGGACTGCAAACCCCCATAAGCAGGAGTGCATATCTGTTATTTACTGCCCCCGGGGGCTACCTGTCATTCACCCGGCTCCATTGTGATTGCCATGGTGACACCCGAATTCCTCAGAGCACAGGTCCCCAACCCCAACCCTTAACTCCATAAAGACTCATGACCTCTGACCTCTGCACCTGGGGATGCAAGTCGCAAAACATATTGCTGTTGATTATAGGGATAGGAGGAGAGAGAGGAGAGAGAGGAGAGAGAGAGAGAGAGAGAGAGAGAGACAGAGACAGAGACAGAGACAGAGACAGAGACAGAGACAGAGACAGAGACAGAGACAGAGACAGAGACAGAGAGATTTGGAGAGCTGAACTATGTACTTGTGCAGTTGATACTGTTGTCTGTGTGTATTTGACTGTCTGAGGGTCTGGTCATGAGCCTTCATGTTCATTAGATATACAGTCTGTGTGTGTGTGTGTGTGTGTGTGTGTGTGTGTGTGTGTGTGTGTGTGTGTGTGTGTGTGTGTGTGTGTGTGTGTAGGGTAATCACACGTCATGTGCATGTGTGGACTTCTCTGCATTCTAGAGCAGTTGCCATGTGTACAGAGTCTGCCTGGGGAGGACAGAGGGGAGGGAGGGGGGGGGGCTGGCTCTGAATGCAACAGACAGACAGACAGACAGACAGGCAGACAGACAGACAGACAGGCAGGCAGGCAGGCAGGCAGACAGGCAGGCAGACAGTTGCAGTATTCTCTTTCTTAACTCTCCTCTACTGGCATCACTTCTAAAGTATGTTTCCTTTTGTTGTCAGCCTGGAGGACAGTGTTATACAGCTGCTAGTGTTACCTATAAAAGTGATCTGGCTGCTGACGGGAGGAGGGTGAGAGAGAGGAGTTCAGATCCAGCCTGCGTTCAGCTCCACTGTGTAAGGCTCAGGGCCAGGGCCAGGGTTAGGGTTCAGGCATTGTATGACTGTTAACATTTAAGTTGGTGAATTAACCTTCCAGCCCTCCAGGCTGTGTTGCTCCATAATTACATGGTGTTATATTTCCCTTACTCATATCTGGCCATGTAATGGTTTACTTCTGCTAATATTTTTTTCCCAGCTGCGCTTCAACGTGTAATTCTAGAAGCAGAGTGCTGCTATGGAAGGCTGGACAGGGTGCTTTTGTGTGTGTGTGTGTGTGTGTGTGTGTGTGTGTGTGTGTGTGTGTGTGTGTGTGTGCGCGTTTGTGTGTTTGTGTGCGTGTGTCAGACATTTTCCCTCCAGATTTACTTACAGTTTTATCCATCCAGTATTTGCTCTACTCTCTATTTACCTCACTATTTACCTCACTATTTACCTCTCTATTTACCTCTCTATTTAGTATTTGGTCAGTATGTATCTCCATCCAGCCCAGACTTCTCTCTTCATCCTCACACTGGCCCTGGTAGCCTCACACTGGCCCTGGTAACCGGCGGCACCACAGTAAGACAGACTACAAACAGACAGAAAGACAATCAGAGAGAAATACAGTTGGACATACAGAGACAGTTGGACATACAGAGACAAACCAGATTAGACAGACACACTGACACTGGGGGCAGACACATTCATATTTTACATTCCCGACCAGAATAATTTCACCATCTTACTTTTCCCACTGGATCAAGTCGTTATTAGTAGTAGGCTGAGGGGGGGGGGGGGCTCTAAGCCCAGTCTGGGCTCTGCACCTCCACCTGACTCCCAGGTGGGCTGCTCCAACACCTGTCCTGTCCGTCTGTCTGTCCTATCCGTCTGTCTGTCCTGGCAGGGCCAAACCACGGTACTATCTCCCCTCTGCCTGGCTCCTGTCCCCTGACCATGGGTCACCACAACGTTCTGCCGCTGTTCACATCATCAGAAGGCTCTGTACTCCCTCTGGCACATTGACTCCTAACCCTAACTCTAACCCTAACCCTAACCCTAACACTAACCCTAACCCTAACCCTAACTCTAACCCTAACCCTAACTCTTTACAGACAAAGGGGCTCCAATCTGGAATGTTCTGGGTTTGGAGTCCTCAAACCTGGTATATGGAATAAAATGTGGGGTCTGTTCTAAATGGTACATTGGTGAAACTAAGAACAAACTTTGTGAACGTTTAAAACAGCACCTTTACAGGATAAATCGGATTGAGGAATCCACCCTACTGTACGAACATTTTAGAGATCATGGTAGGGAGAATCTCCTGATTGTAGGCCTGGAATCTGGAACCTGTTGGTCAAAAAGACAGAGAATGATGAGGGAAAGACACTGGATTAAAGAACTAAACACAATTTCACCCAGTGGTTTAAATGAAATATAAAAACTTACCTCTCATTTAATATGTACAGTCCAGCCCTGAAAAAAATCTGTAAAGGAAAAAAACACTTACCTGTGATCTGATAGAACCTGAAAAAAGTTTAAAAATAAAATAAAAAATACAGTTAAATTGGGTGCTTACCTGGATACGTACTGAGGTTCTGAAGCCGGAGATCCTTGAGTCTTGAATTGTGGATGGTCGACGACATAATCTGAACAAAGATCTGAAAGTAGAGAAAAAAACTAAAAGATTAGTGTGCCCGTGCATTCTGCGAGCCTTCGGGCAAGCAGGGCCTTTTATTCCCCTAACCTAACCAGCCAGTGCCACAATCGACTTATCTACTTTCAGAAGTTGAACACTGATCATAAAAATATGTAATACATGTTAAAATTCCCTTTGGGGGAGACAAGTTTCAACTAATAAACAATTTTCAAAGACCTAAAGAGGTGGAAAAATTGTGGGATATCTCCCAGGGAAACCTGCCTTATTGGGGAATGTGTTTGGGCAGGTAACACGTTATCATATTATTGGAAAAAGAGATTACCGGTGTTTGAATATTAGGTCTTTGTCCTGAAAAAACATTTTCTTGAAATTGAATCACCAGACAAAGCACTTACACCTGTAGCAATTAGCGCAGCAATTAGTGTAGCCCCTAATCACCAGACAAAGCACTTACACCTGTAGCAATTAGCACAGCAATTAGTGTAGCCCCTCCCCCCTTGTTTCCTCTCTATATATATGAGTGTTTTTTTGTCATTCTGTTACTTCCTCTGATGAAGGCACAGTGTGCCGAAACTGTCAGGAGCTCTATTTTATTGTTTTAAACCTTTTAAAGTCCTTCGACACAACTTTTAACAAAATCAACCTGTGGTTGTTTCTAAATCTTTGTTGAAGGTCTGAGTAGACCTAAAATCAACCTGTGGTTGTTTTTAAATCTTTTATGTGCTCTAGATCTCCAGTTTGGTAGATTATTCTGGTTAAACTCAATACTGGATCCCAGGGAAAACCTGGGCCCGGTTGGGCCAAGCAGACCCCTTATTTTTGGGTGTTTTGTGGTTTCTTGTGTGCAGTGAAAACGGACTCACCTGATACACGTGTGTTGTTGATTGAACATCATTAGGAGCACAGAGTGTGGTTGTTTTGCACAGTGTGGGTAGTGGGTTGGCCGTCTCCCATACCGGGCCACAGGAATAACCTGGGAAAATAGTATTGAGAACCAGTTAAGGGTTTTGTTGATCGAAACCCCCGAACATTTTTTATTGACCAATTTAGCTGGGAGAAATAGAGTATGTGTCATTAGGAACTTTTATTGTCTTGTGTTTGGTTTGTCTCCCATTCCCTTAATTTCTTAGTTCAAAAAGCACTTAGTTTGTTTATTTTTAAGCACTTCTTGAGTGACTTAACCAACGGCTTTAGTCTGCTTTCCCTATTGGGAAAGCATGAGGCCGGATGGCTCTGGGGTTGGGGCGGTGTGGTCGGGTCTTGGTAGAGGGCCAGAGGTGCCTGTGATGAGACTGGAGAAAAGATATTTCAAACTACTCCAGGCAGTACACCATGCTGAGGTGGTGGAAAGGGCAGAAAGGTCAGAAAGATTCCCGGTGGGAATGATGAAACAAGTGCAAAAACTCACACAATTCATCAAACCATCATCACCAAACCTAGAAACATCAAGAAAAGTGAAGCTCAATACGGATTTGTGGATGCAGAATAACCTGCAAATCCTGAAAGAGCATTATGATTTGGTGTTGGCATCGGGACTTCAGGGTATCTCCCCATTTGAGCAGGTTGCACTAGATAAAGCCATTGCATATGGCAAGGCAAGATACAAAAATAGGCTAACTAGCCTGTCTATTGCAACTCTGACATCGCTCGTGGGGAGTGATCATGAGCCCACTGTGCAGGGAGAGGGCAGTGGGGCTCGGTTGGACCCTGTGGAGTGGCCGGAGCTGTTGCGGCCCAGTCTGGGCCCTGACCCTGGCCTCGGCCCTGACCCTAACCTCATTCCTGACAACCCCCATTATGATTCTGGCCCTAACCTGATTTCAGACCACAACCCTGGCCCTAGGCCTGACCCTAACCCTAGGCCTGGCCCGAACCCTGGCCCTAAGCCTAACCCGAACCTTAACCTTAGGCCTAACCCTAACCCTAGGCCTAAACTTAACCTTGGCCCTGGCCCTAACCTTAACCCTAGGCCTAACCCTAACCTTAACCCTAGGCCTAACCCTAACCTTAACCCTAACCTTAACCCTAACCTTAACCCTAACCTTAACCCTAACCTTAACCCTAGGCCTGGGCCTAACCCTAACCCCGGCCCTAACCTTAACCCTAAGCCTGGGCCTTACCCTAACCCTGACCCTAACCTTAACCCTAACCTTAACCCTGACCTTAACCTTGAGCCTAACCTTAACCCTAAGTTTGGGCCTAACCCTAACCCTGACCTTAACCCTTCTCTTGGCCTCACACCTAACCCTAACTTGGGCCCGTACCTGGGATCTGGTCGAGCCCTAACTCCACCTGGACCGACAGGACCCACCGGAGTGCGGGTCCATGTGGCTCAGGTCTTGAGGGGTGACACAGTGGAGGAGGAAGGAGTCGGGGGGGATTGGGTCCTTAATTTCGACCTGGGGGCCTCTGAGGAATCAGAGGGGGATTCACCTGAGCGGAGGGGGGGGGAGGTGAGGGGGAATCTCACCAATGTGGCAGTGTTGCTGTCGGACTCGCAGATGTTGGGGGTTTCTGGGGTGTCGGCCAGTCAGGGGTCCGGCCCCTTGTCCAGTTCGGGGTCGGAGCAGGAGGGGGTGGAGGTTCCATCCAACTTGGACAGACCGCTCGGTCACCGCAGTACATACCAAAAAAGTGTGGTGTGGGAACTTGAGATTAAAAAACCAGTGGTGATAGTGGGGGATTCGAATCTTAATAGAATCCCCCCCTTCAATTATCCACTGATCCAAGTTGACAGTTTCCCGGGGGCCAAAATTTTCCACTTGAGGGATATTCTGACCAAGTTGAACCCTAGTCCTGCCACTCACAAAGTGGTCTTTGTGGTGGGATTAAACAACTGTCTGAGTGGAAACCTGCTCTCGACCATGAAAAAGCAATTCCAACAGCTGATGGCGAAGGCAAGAGTGGCTTTCCCTCAGGCAGAGGTGTTTTTTGCTTTAACACAATACTCACCCAGGTTGCAGGCCCCAGTACGGGCCCTCCTGGAAGAATTAAACACCTATGTGGAGTCCACATACAGGACCCTGAGAGGGGTAGAGGCCCGGGATTTCAAAGTTTGTGAGAGGGATCCGATACATTGGACCCCGGCTACGGGCAAGAAAATGTTAGAGGCATGGATGCTACAGTTAAACTGAAAAGAGGGGGACCTGGGACACTTACCAAGCCCCATTCTAATATTTTAAATGTTTCGAATATTTTAAATCTTTCACTTACCTTTGAACTATCCACAGAAGAGGAAATGCTGCTGGAGAGGGGCCTCTTCTTTATTCCTACGCCATCTGTAACAGACAGAGAAGATTTACAAAGAGATTTAGCAAAGTATCACAGGCGTTTGAAACTCTTAGATCATTTCCGGTTTACCACGGATTTCACCAGGGAACCGTTCATCAATCCCTCTCATTGGGAACCTGATTGGAATTCCATCTCGGACCCTATTAAGGGATTGATCAGGGAAGATGTGCGGCACCTGGAGGGAATCCGTTGGGCCTGTGAAAAAGAAAGTAACCTGTCACAAGGGGAAAGAAAAGCATTGAACAAATTAAAAAAGAACCAGGATATAATTATTAAGCCTGCCGATAAGGGCTCTAAAATTGTAATAATGGATAAAAATCAATATTTGACAGAGGCTAACAGACAATTGGAAAATAGAACACACTACGTACCTTTAACTGGCTCTCTGCAACTGGAGACCCAGAAACAGATTAGAGCGACGGTGTCTCACCTGTATGAAAAGAAAGTTATATCGGCCAAACAAATGACTTACCTGTATGGGGAGGATCCGCCACGTCCACGGCAACTGTATCTCTTGCCAAAGATCCACAAGGATCCAGAGACCTGGACAGTTCCACATCAGGTCCCCCCAGGAAGGCCGATTGTGTCCGATTGTGGGAGCGAGTCCTATCGAATAGCAGAATTCATAGATTTTTATTTAAATCCATTATCCCAAATTCATGAAAGTTTCATTAAAGATACATATGAATTTGTGGAAAAACTGAAAAATACCCAGGTTCCTATTGGTTCGATGCTTTTCTCGGTCGACATTGACTCCCTGTATACAAATATAGAGACCCCATTGGGGCTCAAAGCGGTGCGGGAGCTATTTAACGACCATCCAGACCCTTCTAGACCAGATGAGGCTCTTCTCCATCTCTTAGAGTTAGGGTTGACTAGAAACGACTTTGTCTTTGATTCCAGATGTTTCCTTCAGGTACATGGGACAGCTATGGGGAAGAAGTTCGCCCCTGCGTATGCCAATATTTATATGGCTGATTGGGAGCGTACTGTCTTCCCCAAATGCCCGAAACTCCCAGCACTGTATGTCCGTTATTTGGACGATATTTTTGGCATCTGGAGCCACACAAGGGAGGACTTCCAGGTTTTTATCAATGTGCTGAACACGCATCATCAGGCAATCACTGTAAAATTCAATATTCAACCTGAGAAAATCGAGTTTTTGGATACAGAGGTTTTTATTAAGAGAGGAGAGGGGAGTTATAGTCTGGGCACAAGAGTATATTTTAAACCCACAGATACTCATGCGCTGTTGCACAAGTCTAGCTATCACCCCAAACATACTTTTAGGGGAATAGTTAAATCGCAGCTTATCAGATTCAAGCGAATTTGCACAGCAGAGGAGGACGCGGAGTCAGCCACGAGGACCCTCTTCAAGGTCCTCAGATCGAGGGGTTATGGGAGAACTTTCCTCCGGACCATCAAAGCTGAGGTCCAGCAAAATTTCAGCAGGGGGGATAGACCTGCAAAAGAAGGGGACAATTGCAGGATAATTCCTTTTGTTTCCATGTTCTCCCCATCCTCGATGGAACTTAATAAAATGATTAAAAGTAATTTTAAAAGGACTCAAGATATCGTCGAACCGTTGGTGGGTTTTAAAATTATTGCAGCCTTTAGGAGGAATAAAAATATAAAAGATTTGCTAGTACATGCAGCATTAAAAAGCGATAAACAAGATAAACTAAAAAGACATTTAAAAACACCAAAATACATTACGAACATATATACAGACAAAGGGGCTCCAATCTGGAATGTTCTGGGTTTGGAGTCCTCAAACCTGGTATATGGAATAAAATGTGGGGTCTGTTCTAAATGGTACATTGGTGAAACTAAGAACAAACTTTGTGAACGTTTAAAACAGCACCTTTACAGGATAAATCGGATTGAGGAATCCACCCTACTGTACGAACATTTTAGAGATCATGGTAGGGAGAATCTCCTGATTGTAGGCCTGGAATCTGGAACCTGTTGGTCAAAAAGACAGAGAATGATGAGGGAAAGACACTGGATTAAAGAACTAAACACAATTTCACCCAGTGGTTTAAATGAAATATAAAAACTTACCTCTCATTTAATATGTACAGTCCAGCCCTGAAAAAAATCTGTAAAGGAAAAAAACACTTACCTGTGATCTGATAGAACCTGAAAAAAGTTTAAAAATAAAATAAAAAATACAGTTAAATTGGGTGCTTACCTGGATACGTACTGAGGTTCTGAAGCCGGAGATCCTTGAGTCTTGAATTGTGGATGGTCGACGACATAATCTGAACAAAGATCTGAAAGTAGAGAAAAAAACTAAAAGATTAGTGTGCCCGTGCATTCTGCGAGCCTTCGGGCAAGCAGGGCCTTTTATTCCCCTAACCTAACACTAACCCTAACCCTAACCCTAACTCTAACCCTAACCCTAACTCTAACCCTAACCCTAACCCTAACACTAACCCTAACCCTAACTCTAACTCTAACCCTAACCCTAACCCTAACCCTAACCCTAACCCTAACTCTAACCCTAACCCTAACCCTAACCCTAACTCTAACCCTAACCTGGCTCTGAGCACTGACCTTGGGGTGAGATGGAGAACATACTGGTGATTATCACCCGAGGACTCCAGAAGACTACCTGAGACAGAGAAAGACATGGGGCCAGAGGTCTGTACGAACATACACATGTGGCGAAGGCCTTCTGAGTCTGTTTCTAGACTCTTTCACTCTCTCCCTCTCTCTCTCTCTCTTTCTCTCTCAAAGAGAGTCCCTTTGGCTGGGCTCTGCATTTCATCGTATGATTTGAATGTAGCTAAGAACGTGAGCTTGATGTAAATTACTTGGACATGTTGTTACTGTTGCCAAAAAACACCATGATGTTAACACAAAAGCAGAGGGTAAAAGGGAGTCTGTTGCTAAGTTACCAAGTCGAGGGGGTACAGAGAGAGTGGGAGAGCAAATAGATTCACCTCCTCAGGGAACGAGCTGAAATACATCTCTATCCTCCACCCTCCACCTCTCCATCAGCCTCTCTCCTCCACCCTCCACCTCTCCATCAGCCTCCCTCCTCCACCCTCCACCTCTCCGTCAGCCTCCCTCCTCCACCCTCCACCTCTCCATCAGCCTCCCTCCTCCACCCTCCACCTCTCCGTCAGCCTCCCTCCTCCACCCTCCACCTCTCCATCAGCCTCTCTCCTCCACCTCTCCATCAGCCTCCCTCCTCCACCCTCCACCTCTCCATCAGCCTCCCTCCTCCACCCTCCACCTCTCCATCAGCCTCTCTCCTGCACTAGAAGATCCAATCTCTCCAACACTATTCCCCTCTCTCTCTTTCTCTCTCTCTCTCTCTCTCTCTCTCTCTCTCTCTCTCTCTTTCTTTCTTTCTCTCTCTCTCTGTCTCTCAGTCTCTCTTTCTCTCTCTCTCTCTGTCTCTCAGTCTCTCTTTCTCTCTCTCTCTCTTTCTCTCTTTCTTTGTCTCTCTCTCTCTCAGTCTCTCTATCTCTCTTTCTCTCTCTCTTTCTCTCTTTCTCTGTCTCTCTTTCTCTGTCTCTCAGTCTCTCAGTCTCTCTATCTCTCTTTCTCTCTCTCTGTGTCTCTCTTTCTCTTTCTCTCTTTCTCTGTCTCTCAGTCTCTCTTTCTCTCTCTCTCTTTCTCTCTTTCTCTGTCTCTCTCTCTCTATCTCTCTTTCTCTCTTTCTCTCTTTCTCTTTCTCTGTCTCTCTTTCTCTCTCTCTCTCTCTCTCTCTCTCTCTGTCTCTCAGTCTCTCAGTCTCTCAGTCTCTCAGTCTCTCTTTCTCTCTGTCTCTGTCTCTCTTTCTCTCTTTCTCTCTTTCTCTCTCTCTGTCTCTCTTTCTGTCTTTTGTTTAAAGACAGCATTCAATTTCCTGGGCAGCTCTCTCTCTCTCTCTCTCTCTCTCTCTCTCTCTCTCTCTCTCTCTCTCTCTCTGTGTCTCTTCAAAGGCAGGCGGGGGGGCAATGCCAGAGGCACAGTGACAGCTGTGAGGCAGGAGTCTCCGAGAGGATCAGAGGGTTTGAGTCCGCCCCCCCCCCCCACGCCCCCCCCCCTCCCCACAGACACAGTGTCACTCTCTCTGCTCCCACCCCTGCTGCTTTCACACATACATAAACACACTGGGGCGGACAGACACTTTCAAACTGACTCTGTCAAACACACCAACACACCAACACACCAACACACCGACACACCGACACACCAACACACCAACATGTAAACATGCAGGGTTAGGGTGGCTAGTTACAGTCAACTAGTGGGTTAGGGTTAGGGCTAGTTACAGTCAACTAGTGTTCCTGTTAGGCACCAGCAAACTTAATGAATTTCAGAAAATGAATTTCACAGGAAACAATGCCTTTTTAATTTTAATTCTCTGGCTCTAAATTGAATTGCGACATCCAGATTCTCTTCCCAGGTGAGTGAAAGTGTTGTAAGTGTTGAAGGAGGAGTGAAAAGAATATGATCCAATTTACATAATGTGTTGACTTTGGAATTGATATCATTCTTTTGGAGAGAGCACAATCCTTTTCATTGGCAGCTCTCCTGCAGCACATTTTGTAGTGATTAATGTTCTCAAACAGACTTGAAACATCTGTCCTCCTTTCTCAAGTAACTGTCCTGTGGTGGCGTGGTCGGATTCTTCTGGATCTGCATAGGGGCGGCTTTTAACACATCTACACCACCTCCGCTTCCCAAACAGGTACTAGAACTGGCTACCAGCTCTAAGAGGGGTTAGGGTCTGAAGTAGCTCGGTGCAGTATGCAGACTGCATGCTTAATCATGCCTTCCTAGTTGGAGCTGATGAGCTCATTGGAATAGGAGCCCATTAGAATTCAATAGCCCGTCTGCAGAATGGAGCCAGATTGTTGTGTTGGGAGCTGGAGTGCAGCCTGGCACCCCTGGAACAAGGTGACATCAGCGGTTACAGAGCTCCATTAACACGAGCAACATGAGCAGAGGGACAGAGAATCTATTTAGAAACGCTCAATGAAGCTTTCCTGGTTTCACCTCAAAAACCGACGTGTTGACTGCTCTCCAATTCCCAGTGCATATCACACTCCTTTCCTTTCCTGCATATCACACTCCTTTCCTTTCCTGCATATCACACTCCTCCTTCCCACTCTCAAGGAAAAATATTCCAAAGTAGGAAAGAAAAGAAGTCCGAATGACGTGGAGCGTGAGAGAGATAAAAATGAGCGTAAGGGAGAGGAAGAGAGAGAGAGGGAGAGAGAGTGGGGGGGGGAGAGAGGGAGAGAGAGGGTGAGAGAGGGAGAGAGAGTGGGGGGGAGAGGAAGAGAGAGGGAGAGAGAGTGTGTGTGGGGGGGGTCTTTGTTAATCCTGGCACATCTGGGTTCTATTAGGATGTGGGGGCCGCTAAAATAATGTTTTTCACCCTACAAGCCTTTCTGTGCTATAAATTACCCACCAGCCACTGTGCCTTCCTGATTGAAGTTCTTTCAGTGCGCCAGTTTTCGTTTCTCAGACACTCAACTCCTCCTCCCTCCTCCCTCCTCCTCCTCCCTCCTCCTCCCTCCTCCCTCCTCCCTCCTCCTCCCTCCTCCTCCCTCCTCCCTCCTCCTCCCTCCTCCTCCCTCCCTCCTCCTCCCTCCCTCCTCCTCCCTCCTCCCGCCTTCACCCTCTCTGCTTTCTCCATTTCGAAACTACTACCTCCCTCTTTCTCTCTCTGCGTTGCAGCAATAAAACAACCCTCTCTTTCTGTCCTTCGTGTCGACCTCCTCTCACACTCCTTCTCTCTCTCTCTCTCTCTCTCTCTCTCTCTCTCTCTCTCTCTCTCTCTCTCTCTCTCTCCGTGGCCCACTCTCTCCCTCTGTCTGCTGGCTTAGGGAGCATCCATGTACTGGGTTTTCTGCCTTCAGGCTTGGAGACGAGAGGTCTCAGTCTGGCGTGAGGGGGCCGCTGTAGGGGCATCAGAGGGCAGGCGGAGGGGCGGAGGGGTGGAGGGGTGGAGGGTCAGTGCCTCTTCACCCAAAAAAACCAATTTGATAAATGAGAGCTGACAGAGGATGAAGGAGTGTGTGAATTCAAGCGGTAACGATGAACTGGCTGGGCCTGATTTGACACCCATTAGGCACCTAACCCTAACCCACCTGTTTGATGAGTGCAGCTGGCCTACCATGAGGCTGAGGTATTCCCAGGTGATGCCCGACACCCGTGAGCATCTGGTCTGAAACGAGAGCTTTCCCTCTTTCCTCTTGACAATAGCCTCATCAGAGAGATCACATCAATGTCCTAAACATCCCTCAGCTCCACCCCCCAGCTCCACCCCTCAGCTCCACCCATGTACAGCGGGCGCTACTCACCCTTAACACCGCCACTGGGCAGGCCGCAGTCACACAGTCAACCCTGCGGTCACCGTGTAAACCTGGTCGTATGAAAGAGGAGGATATTTTAGAGAGAGATTTGTGATTTTGTTAGCTGGGTAGTGTTATGGATATGAATGAACATTTTGTACAGTCGATTCAGCTTTTGCACAGTGGCTTTGATTGTTTGAACTCATCCGACAAAAAAACAACAACTGTTAAAGGATCGTATGAAGCCGGGGAGGAGGGCGTGCTGACATGTTTCGGTGGAGTGTAATCCTAGCTGGTCACGGCCTAGCGTCTGGACGGGTGTATGTCATCCCTGTGCGGGTCTCATTGTGTCACTGGGCCCGATGCCACATTCTCAGATGCGCCCCCCTGTCTCCTATGTCTGTCTCTCCATTACTGCATAACATAATTACCTTGTGTATTTCATTCCGTGAACCCAATCCCTCATTTGCTCTCTGCCAATTCCTCAGATGTTTTGGAGAGAGGCATGTCATTAGCTCACTGAGACGGACCGGCCCGAAGATTGACTGTCTGGGGGAGTCTGACACTGTCTGTCTGTCTGAATGGACATAGTGTGCCTGTCTGTCTGTCTGTCTGTCTGTCTGTCCTATAGAACACTGTGTTCATCATTTAAACAAGCAGCAACTGTGTACATTTGTTGTTCTAGACTCAGAATCTGTAGTTCTATATTATCAGGAGCTCTAGAATGTCTACATCTGTATGTTCAATTGCAGTGATTATTTCGGATTTCAGGTTTTACCATTGATAATATATATACGTATATATATATATATATACACACATATATTAGCATGTAATGTATATTGGCTATGTAGAGCTCTCTCTCACCTCAAATGAGAGGCTGGCTTCATTCTGTCTGAAGAATTCAATCTATCATTCTAGCATGGGAATACAACATTTTATCCAGTTTCTATCCCATCAAAGTGAGGCACATCCCAAATCCTGGGGAAGGTATGGGGAGCAGGGCTCGGGAGGACACAAACATCCTTTCATAACCTCACAGAGATGTATGTCATCTACGTTGGGATACTAAGACCATCATTTTTCTGTCATGATCCATGGGATTATTTATCTGGAGGGGGGGGGGGGGGGGGGGTAGAACAGAGGGGCTATTCCTCCATGCAGGGGTCTAAGATATCAAAGCCGGAAGAGTGTGGGGAGGACTGAGAGAGAGGAGGGAGGGGGGGAGGATGGAGAGAGAGGACGGAGGGGGGCCGGACGGCCTTTGTTCCTGCCCCTCCCCAGGATTCCATGAAAGGATCACGGAGCAGCCTGATTCGTCACGGCTCTGAGCTCTCCACTCTGATTGGTTCCACTGGGCAAGCAGATGTTTGGGCTGCAGCAGGGGGCTGAGGGGAGCCAGCTCCTCTCTCTCACACCACAGGACAGCCAGACCAGCTCACACAGAACCAGACTCACACAGCCAGACCAGCTCACACAGAACCAGACTCACACAGAACCAGACTCACACAGCACCAGACTCACACAGAACCAGCCACACGGCACCAGAACACCACAGGACAGCCATGATTGTTGATAAAATCACTTGATCTGAAGTCTCTTACTTGTGGTGAAAATGGGATTATTTGTCTAACCTTGTACAGACCATCAACAACATAAAAACAGAGACGCACACTTTTGGATATGTGTGCTTTAGTTGAACATAATTTACACTGTTAGAAAAAAAGGTTATGAGGGGCTCTTTTTGGAAACGTTTTGGCACTATTAATCAAAGAGGTGCATTCTGGGACCTTATCCATCTCATTCCACACAATACACCGGTGTGAAGTTGGGATGTGACATCCACACGATGTACAGCTGGAACACAGTTAGAATAAAACAAAAAACAACATCACAGGTACATTGGTAAGTGAGATATTACAATACTGTAACAACCCTGGGACCCTAGTGAAAGCACCAGGTAACAGCTGGGATGGTCGGCTAGCTAGCACATTCATTATCATTAAGATCTGATCAAGCAGTGAATCTGACAGTTCAAACAAAGCTAGCACCTGCATAGCCATGCCCAGACACTTGGCAGGCTAGCCATTTTCAGTGAAGCGTCATTGCGTTGCTACTTTGGTGTGTCTCCATGTCTCTGGGGGAGATGTTGTTGACCCGCTACGACTGTAGTGTGCATGTCAACTTCCTTAATAGTCACTGTGTATCTGTTTTCTTCCACAATAAACATGACCGGGATATGGCGTCCTAATAATGGAGTGTCTGTCCACAACTTGTGTCCGTTGACTTCCCGTTCTGCAAGCTCTGCGCTCTGCTGGACACTGCGGTTCTCCAAGAGTATGTGGAGAGTGTTGCTGCTGCAGAGCTCTGTCCTCATGCCGAGCCCCGGAGTCGCTAGGGCTTGTGAGGAATTGAATAAGAAGGACACAGACAGAGATGTTAGTAGGAGTGGGCTATGGGGCATTTTTTGTTTTTGCTTAGGTCTTAGTTTTTTTGTATGGCTTCCAGATCATGAAAATAAAAAAGACCTAATATTTATTGGTAAATTTTTAGAAAAAGCAGGGTTAGATTTGCAGACATATGCTAATTAAGCTGAACAAAGAGGTACATTTGGTCAAAAAAGGTATTAACACCTGAATGTGATTTTTTAGATAAGTCAAAAATCAATACAAAAAAATGAGACCTAATAAAAATAACAAAAAAAGTGTTTTGGACCTCTAGCCCCCAAGCATCTGGCTGTTCCTTTAACACAGTTCTATCTGCTGTTCCTCAACACAGTTCTATCTGCTGTTCCTCAACACAGTTATATCTGCTGTTCCTCCAACACACCAGGGTCTCTGGAGGAGACAAGGAACTAAAGGAGACAGATGTAACCAGGTTCTCTAGAAGAACTAAAGGTGACAGATGTAACCAGGTTCTCTAGAAGAACTAAAGGTTGTAACCAGGGTCTCTGGAGGAGACGAGGATGTAACCAGGTTCTACTGTTTGTCCCCCAGGCTTCAGTAGTCTCAGCTCTGGCTGATCAGTAGTGGTCTCAACTGTGGTCTCAGCTCTGGCTGGTCAGTAGTGGTCTCAGCTCTGGCTGGTCAGTAGTGGTCTCAGCTCTGGCTGATCAAATGTTGATTTTATGAATCATTTTATGAGTCAGATATATTGTGTGTATAGTGTTATTATAGTGTTATTTTTTGGCACTGCTGGTTTGCTACCCCAGTTATTTGGCTTAAAATCTGGAAATGTTTTTGTGGAATTCAACCTTTGGTATGGTTTTGATTTTTCCTACAACTTAGAAATGTGCACAAAAAAAGCGGGAGCGGTTTAAACACTGGCAGGAAGGCCTTTCTGATTAACATAATGAAACCTGTCAGTTTGTCAGTGCTAAAGGCACAGATCAAAGGTCAACGGTTACCAAGAACAGACAGGAGTTGTCTTCTCTGCTAAAGATCAGGCCAGCACATTACTCCTGCATGTGCAAATGTACGCTCTTTAAAGCAGCATGTCCCTGTAGGTAAGGCAAAAGGGCAAGCAGCCTGTGAGGAGAGAGATCTTCTGGTAGTGTTTATCTCCACTGGCCTGGCACCCAGGCAGCACAGCCCAGCATGCTGAACAGATAACAGGCCTTTGAGGGAGAGAGGCCGTTCACCTCCTACTAAAGCAATATGACCAAAGCTCCACCCAGGTCGGACATTGAAGTCAGAGCCAGTAATGCACATCTGGGCCTTATTTTATTGGTGTTCAATTTTGTGTTGGTATGTGCAGAGGGCAACAAACAAAGCACAGGTCCACCCTGTTCCCATATTCCCCCATTGAAGCCTGCCCCCTCTCCCTGCCCCCTCTCCCTGCCCCCTCTCCCTGCCCCCTCTCCCTGCCCCCTCTCCCTCCCCCCTCTCCCTCCCTCCTTCCATCCCCTGGTATGGCGATCCATTTGAACACATACTGTAGGCATGCATTACCGAGAATGCAAAGGTACAGATCTTATATTGAAGTAGAATTCCAGCGTAGCCCCCACAGGGTAGACGACAGGGTAGGGTTAGGGTTAGACAGGGTTTACTTAAAAGAAAAAAGGCAGGGGGAGACTTCAAGTCTGAAGAGGATATTAAAAAAATACATTGAAAAAAAAAGCTTTTTGCTATTTGCCCTCTGGCAATTTTCCTTTTTTTTTTTACTTAAAAAGTTAAAGGAACAATTTTGTAACTTTCCTTCAGAGGAAAAAGTATGTTTTGAGGGGGGCAGTTAAGGGGGGGGGGGGGGGGGGCAGTGAGGGGGGGGTGGCGTTTTTGGGGGAGAAGGAGAAGTATTGTGTGGGTCTAAAGTGCAGAGCACCTAATGAAAACCAACTGGCTGGCCGTCACTATCTATCTATCCCGGCGCAACAGTGCACAGACATGGAGAGGGAAAACAGGCCCTCCTCCTAATCCAGCAAGGCCTGCACTTCTCTTTTTCTTCCCTCCTTCCTCTCCTTTCCCTCTATTTCATTTTCAAAAGGAAAAGTGTTTTTCATCGTGCAGTTTGCAGTGCCATTTTCCAAAATGATTTGCCAACAGATATCCAAAAGCAGACATCCAAAAATCAAAAAGCAACCCTCTCTCGTAGGCCAAAATGCGGAAGCCATGACAGAAATGTCATTAACTTTTTCTGTAATGACTTATTAATTAAGATTTGAAAAATTATGATAACCATCTTATTATCTTAGTTTAATGTCATTTCAATGACATCAAAAATGACGCTATTATGCCGCTATGACTGAGTACACCGACCAACGCGACGCAGACCAACCAATGACATACTCATAGGGGACATCAAAGTGATCCATTATATTGCATCATTCATAATAAATAGTCATGAACAAATAATTGACATCAGCTGTTGTGAGCAGCTATCTGCAGAGCAGCATTGGGCTGTATGGGAACAGCAACAAGCTCAGGCTCCTTCAGCTCTGTCAGGCAGGGACTCACGGTGTTACGGCACCAGAACACCTGCAGTACGCCGGGGCGAGGGACAGCAAGGTGTCCGGTGCAGGGATGGTCCTGAGGACGGGGAGGAGGTGGAAGGCAGCTGAGGCAGCCAAGCAGGCTGAAGCACAGGGCCCTTCTTGGGAGTGTGACCCAGGGAAGGGCCGGGCTCGGGAGCTCAACACCGGCCCGGTACCACACTGCCCGCGGGAAGGAAAGGAAGAGGTGCAGCTTCTGTGGAGGAAGACCGAGCAAGCAGGACAGACAGCAGGACAGACAGCAGGACAGTGGCAGTGTGACAGACAGCAGGACAGACAGCAGGACAGACAGCAGGACAGTGGCAGTGCGACAGCAGGATGAAGAGGGAACAGGTGATGGAGCGGAAGGTCACCTGGCAGGACATCAGAGGTGGAACTCCCAGAGGATCAAGTTCTTAACCCAGGGGGTCTATGATGTCCTCCCCAGTCCTCCCCAGGGCTACCATGTCCTCCCCAGGTCTACCATGTCCTCCCCAGGTCTACCATGTCCTCCCCAGGTCTACCATGTCCTCCCCAGGTCTATGATGTCCTCCCCAGGTCTATGATGTCCTCCCCAGGTCTATGATGTCCTCCCCACGTCTATGATGTCCTCCCCAGTGTAAAAACAATAAATAAATAGGTGGAGGGTTTCTACCATATCTAATGCCAGCATGTTATGTAGGTAGATTTAATGTAAGATGTAATATGATTTCAGGAAAAAAAATTCTGATGGCCACAGTAAGGAGTTGGGGGGTCTCTTCTATGTTGGTATGTCCCATTCCAGAGGCTGGGGGGCCGGGGGGGCCGGGGGGGTCGGGCAGCAAGGGACTGCCAGTTGACTCTGGGCAGCGGGGTGGGGCTGCTGCTGTCTCCTCCGCCTCTGTGATGAATGTGGTATTTACTGGGCCGCTGGCGGATGCCCTGCTCCCCGGGGCGATGCTGGGGGATGATAAGGCCCCAAAGAGAGAGCTCTTTCACACCCGCACCGCTCTCTAATCTCCACCACGCCGCCCAAACCACCAAGCCCAATATTAGCTTTCCTGCAGCTGGCTGGCCTGCTAATGAACATCAGTGTGTTTGTTTGATTGCGTGTGTGCCACGCTAGACGTCTGAGAGGCCAGTGGGTTAGGGTTAGGGTTAGCTGCTGTGCAGAAGGTGGGGTTAGGGTTAGGGTTAGGGTTAGCTGCTGTGCAGAAGGTGGGGTTAGGGTTAGGGTTAGCTGCTGTGCAGAAGGTGTCTGAGGTTAGGGTTAGGGTTAGCTGCTGTGCAGACGGTGTCTGAGGTTAGCGTTAGCACTGAGCACTTCACTGAACACCTCAGGCTGAAGGGACATTGTTCATTATTATTATGATTCAGTCATGACATTCACATCAGTTTGAGTTGAGTCAAAAACACATTTTCATTTCATTTGTATAGTATGTCAATGACCTTTTCCTATATTTAGGCTGTTGTATTGCACCGATTCATTGAAAGTTTGATACTACATAGTCATCACATTACTGATTAAATACTATACAGTATGAAATTAATGTTTTGGGCCGCAACTACTTCTGTTGCCACCAGTCCATACGGGGTCATCGGGTCAGTAAACCCAGGCTCCTCTCATTAGCCAGTATGGAGTCCAGCAGGTTGAGAGAGCCTTTCATTCTCTCCATTTATTATTAGCTGTTTTAATGACCACTTCTGGCCATCACCTTGACTGTGTGAGTTATAGTTTTGAGTGGAGATCAGAGGCCGGGGCCTGTTGTGCGCCTGTGAAGCAGCAGTGTTTCCTGACAGTCTGGGCCGGGCCCGGGCGCTAGGGGACACAGCTGGGGCCAACATGGGGAGAGGTGTGAACTCCCCTGGCTTAATGAGCTGATGGGACAGGCGGATTACAGCAGGGGTCAGAGGTGGCGAGACTGGGGCCAGAGAGGCTGGTATTAATATCCGTGAGCCAGATTAAAAGAGGAGAGATTAACTCACTAAAGCACGGTCCCAGAGAATTCCACAAACCCAAACTTCCCCTCTGGACAGGATGTCATTCTGACGTGATCTTAACAACGTGTGAGTGTCTCTTTGAGACAGGGATTAATGTTGTAATTCCTCTAGTAACAACATTGTATTAACTTGCTGTTATAGTACACAATTGCATAATATAATGCATTTTGGATGTTACAACACTAATAACAACATTACTAAACAAGTACATGTGACAGCAGCTGGTGAAACCAGGAACAAGTTGCAAAAATGTCAAAATGTTCAGACTTTTATTCTGAAAAATGTATTGCAATTGCAATGCAATTGATTCGGTGAGTAATCCCCACTACTCTATACTAATTAGGTAGTGGTTGGGATTACTCACTGAATCCATTGCATCGCAATATTTTGGCTTGACTAGTGAGTGTGTCATTGATTTTCAACAACGATGAAATGTATTTACATTTTTCGGAATAAAAGTGCGAACATTTTGATTGGTTGGCGTCATTTTAAATTTCCAACTGGTTTTCAATTCACTTCCTTACACTGGGTGAATTTCAATTGTAATTGACCCCAACTGGACTGAGCCTAGGAACTAACTCTTGACTGGACTATGAACTAACTCTGGACTGGACTAGGAACTAACTCTGGACTGGACTGGACTATGAACTAACTCTGGACTGGACTTTGAACTAACTCTCGACTGGACTGAACTAATTCTCGACTGGAGCCTATGAACTAACTCTCGACTGGACTATGAACTAACTCTGGACTGGACTATGAACTAACTCTGGACTGGACTAGGAACTAACTCTGGACTGGACTATGAACTAACTCTGGACTGGTCTATGAACTAACTCTCAACTGGACTGAACTAATTCTCGACTGGACTGAACTAATTCTCGACTGGAGACTATGAACTAACTCTCAACTGGACTGAACCAATTCTCGACTGGAGCCTATGAACTAACTCTGGACTGGACTATGAACTAACTCTGGACTGGACTATGAACTAACTCTGGACTGGACTGGACTATGAACTAACTCTGGACTGGACTATGAACTAACTCTGGACTGGACTAGGAACTAACTCTGGACTGGACTATGAACTAACTCTGGACTGGACTATGAACCAACTCTGGACTGGACTAGGAACTAGACTCTGGACTGGAGCCTATGAGTTAATGGTATTGAGAAACATATGTTTGTGTCGTCAACACTATGTTAAGCATGTCTGGTCATATGTCAGGATACAGGATCTGTCATTCCTCAGGGTTCTCTTGAACGGAACAGATTCTGAAACAAACAGATTCTGAAACAAACAGATTCTGAAACAAACAGATTACCGAAACAAACAGCTGCAGTCGCCTCTAAGGTAGAGCCAAGAGCTCTGTTGTTGTTAAGCAGTAGAGGGTTCATGGCTGGTGGATGGTCCAGGGCCTGTTTTGACAGTCACAGTGTGTTTGGAAGCTGATTCCGCGGAGGGGTCAGAGTCAGGTGAGCCGCGCCGCTCCTGTTCTACCCTGACCCTGCAGCGGGACCCTAAAGAGACTACCCAGGAGCACCTGGGGCAGAATCAGTCATGATAAGAATGTTCAGCAGGGGGCTAAAAACAGGCCAGCGTGACAGCATACCCTAACCCTAACCCTAACCCTACCCCTAACCCTAACCCCCTTCCCAAAGCTCCTCTCTCCCATCCATTATCATGCTGAACAACCTGAGCCATCTAAGTGCTCCCCATCATGCCATCAATCCATCACCCGCCAGGACAGCAGCGCAAAGCAGTTCTCACCAGCTCCATCTCTCTTTCACCCAATTTGTCCCGGGTGCTCAATTTCCCCCCATATCAGACGCTCAACACAAGAACTCTGGACTCTCTGTCTCTCTCGTGTCATAACGCATTCAACTGTAAATCTACAGAGACCTTGATCAGATGGCATCAGTCTACCCTGGTAGAGTTCCTAGTATCTCTTTAAACTATTGAACTATTTATGACATTTCTATACAGTCACCAGTTTTCCCATCAGGCAACGAGGTATAGGGGAGAAGGTTGTAGTTACCACGTGCTGGGGGGGTTATAACTGCCGGTTATAACTGAGAGCACACAAGCCATGAAACGCGTATTTAGAGAAAGCTTTTTCTTCGTCTTTAACAGGCCTGTAAAACCACACTTTAGTGCCCTGATCAGGAGACCACAGGCACAGTGACACCTACAGTCCATGAGCTCTGCGAAAATCACTCTCACTGTTTGGTTCCTGTTTTTTTGCCCCTAGAACACCACAGTAACGGCATTATGGGCAGTAGTTATGGACTGAATACAGGGCTCTTTGGGGCCTCTCAGAATTGGGGTCTAGGTGACTTCTGTCCTGCAGACCTAATTTGAAACAGGAGCCTTTTCAGATGGTTCTATCTCGCTCTCGCTCTCAATGTCTTTGCCTCCCCCAGGGAGCTGCAATTTATGCCTCCGGAACAAGCGCAGAGAATCAGAGAATGGCTCTGAGAGGGAAAACACAGCCTGCAGGATGGGGCTGATTGTTCACGGCTCTAGCCGGTGTCTCTGGCATGAGGGAATGGGAGACGGGGAGGAGGGGAGGAGGGGTGAGAGAGAGGAGGGGGTGAGAGAGATAGTATGAGAGAGACTGAGGAAAAATGAGATTATTATTAAGACATCAGTGTCTGGGTCTCCATTTCACATCTGCCCAAGATTTCTCCAGCTCATCCTGTTCTGAGGGGCAGTCCCCCCTCGGAGGTTTGATTTGTGTTCTCTCTCTCCCACAAGGCCTCACGTCTTATTTCCTGATTAGATACTGTACATCACCACAACCTGGTTTAGACAGAACATGGACACGTGTTACCGCGAGCACACGCACATACACACACACACACACACACACACACACACGTACACACACGCTCTCACCAGTGGAGGCTGGTGGAGGTAGAAATCGTAGAATGGTGTTTGATACCATTCCTCATTCTGTTCCATTCTTAGTCTCTCATAGCCGTACTTCCAAATCACGCTGTTCTCACGCCTCTTTTGGAGATCTGGTGAATTTTAGATTAGCCAACATGGCCGGGGTTGAACATTCCAAGAACCCTATGGGATGGTTGCTGTTGTTATGTGCCTTTTCCTTTCTGCAGGGAATTGTTGCTATGCTCGCTTACAACATAGATTTTTTTTTCTGGAGGTCCGAAAATAAAGTTTTCACCTCTTGTAGCTACTTCCTGCTAAAGATTTCCCCAGATCTTTGGAACTAGGAGTGTCTCAGCAGGGTTATAACATGTCTGGTCTCAGCAGGGTTATAACATGTCTGGTCTCTGCTTTCTACCTCCACCAGCCTCCCCAAGCACATGCGAACGCATGCATGCACTCACGCACACACACACACTCACACACACACTCATGCATGCACGCACACACACACACACACACACACACACACACACACACACACGCATGCACGCACACACACACACACGCACACACTCATGCACTCACGCACACACTCATGCAGGCACGCACGCATACATACACACACACACACACACGCACACACACACACCACAGACACACACACACACCACAGACACCACCACACACACACACACACACACACCACAGACACCAACACACACACACACACACACACACCACACACACACACACACACCACAGACACCACCACACACACACTTTCTCTTTTATGTTCAGCACAGTGCGGCTCCAGTGGTGATCAGGTGATATCTCCTGGCTGTGACGGCGGCTGGCTGACAGACGGGCTCTGAGGAGCGGAAGGGAGATGGATGTTATCTCTCAGGATGGTATGTTTGGCCAGCGAGATGCACAAACACACATTAAACACATCTCAGAGATGAGGGCACTGCTGTGGTGTGATGAGAGCGCCAGGCGAGGGATAGGGGCAGTGGACACTATCGCACCCTCACATCCTGTCCCAGGTCGCCATGCTCACCCTCCTCCTTACCTCTTCCTCTCTATGGTAGATTAGGGTTAGGGTTAACCCTCACTAGGGTAGATTAGGGTTAGGGTTAACCCTCACTAGGGTAGATTAGGGTTAGGGTTAACTCACTAGGGTAGATTAGGGTTAGGGTTAACTCACTAGGGTAGATTAGGGTTAAGGTTAACCCTTACTAGGGTAGATTAGGGGTAGGGTTAACTCACTAAAGTAGATTAGGGTTAGGGTTAACCCTCACTAGGGTAGATTAGGGTTAGGGTTAACTCATTAGGGTAGATTAGGATTAGGGTTAGTAGTAGTAGTAGATAGTTAGGGTTAACCCTAAGCACTTTCTCTCACTAAAAAGTACTGAAACCAATTATACACAATGTTGGGAACTTACATTTACAAAGATGATCAACTTAAGAAGAAGCATGCTACCACTTAAGACTTACCTGTTCTTGTCTTTATCGGTGTAATTTCACCAGGGAACTTTCATATTAACTTTCACCACTTATTGTTTTGAGTCCAACAGTATTTGTGTTGCCATTGCATGTGGTGTGTTGTGTTGCATGTGTGGCAGGTTGCATGTGTGTGTTGTATGTTTTCTGTGTTTTAAATCATACTAATTAATACTACTACTACTACTACTACTACTACTACTACTACTACTACTACTACTACTACTACTACTACTACTACTACTACTACTACTACTACTACTACTACTACTACTAATAATAATAATAATAATAATAATAATAATATACAGTGCTCTCCATTCCATGTGAATATTGAAAAGAGGAGCTCTTCTTTCAGCTCTATATATATATACAGTATATATGTTACGGTACATGTGGGAATACGGTACATGTGGGAAAACTAGGGTTAGGTGCTAGGGTGCTACGGTTAGGGTTAGGGGTAGGGTTAGGGTTAGGGTTAGGATTAGACATGCCAACATGTACCAAGTCGACGTAGCACCTAACCCTAACAATAGTTTTCCCACATGTACCGTCTTCCCACATATACCGTAACCTATATATATATTCCAACAGTTTGAATTTGAAACCAACCAACGGGTTCAAAGTAGATATTCTCAGCTTTAATTCAGTGTTTTTTTTCCAGATTGGGTTCACCCTTTAGAAAGTACAACATGTTTTAAACATACTCCCCTATTTCAGGACTCCAAAATTATTGGAAAAAAATCTTGAAGAGCATTCTTCGGTTATCCACAAGAAGAAGAAGTCTTCCAGCCTGTTTATGATGCTGAGGTCAGCGCTTTCTTTCTTTTTTTTTTCTTCCTTTTTTCACATGTTTTATTGGCATTTTAGTAATCGTCACAAAACATTACAGCAATATAAAATGTTCCAGTAATGATCCCTCCCCACCCCGCCCTCTCCCACCCCACCCCGCCCTCCCCCACCCCGCCCTCCCCCACCCCGCCCTACCCTACCTCATTTAACATTTCTGTAATCTAAAAACTTGATATGAACCCATGTATGATATGAATCAAATAAAAGCTGAGAATCTCTACTTTAACTACGGCCCTCTCTGTGATATGTGATTGATGGCCATTGTTGGTTTGACAAATGTGGTAGACAGAACCTGGATTGAGAATGTCTGTTGACAGAACCTGGATGGAGAATGTCTGCTGACAGCTTCTTGTCTAAAAGAGGATGGTGTGATTGAGAGCGCTCTTCTTGGCAATGCCAGGTGTCAGTATTTGTGTGCACAGAATGTGTACAGTATGTGTGTGTATGTGTATGTGTGTGTGTGTGTGTGTGTGTGTGTGTGTGTGTGTGTGTTTGAGAATCAAGTAGAGGATATTAAAGAGATTCCTCTTCTCTCTGTCCTTGTCTCTCTCCTCTACTAAGAAGCTTCCGGACACATTCCAACATGCTGAGAGCGTCCCCAGTCCGGACACATTCCAACATGCTGGGAGCAGGTTTGTTTCTTAGCCTCCATGTTAAATGGTAAAATGGTAAATGGACTGACTTATATAGCGCCTTATTCCAAAGCGCTTTACAATGGCCTCTCATTCACCCATTCACACACACATTCACACACCAATGGCGGCAAGCTGCCATGCAAGGCGCCGGCCTGCTCATTGGGAGCAATTTTGGGGTTCAGTGTCTTGCCCAAGGACACTTCGACATGTGACCAGCCGGGGCTCGAACCGCCGATCTGCCAACCTTGCCATCATTAGACGGCAGCTCTACCTCCTGCGCCACAGCCGCCCCATGATGTTGGTTTGCTCCTATGCGCTATGGCCTCTCCAACTGAAACCACCAGGCATGGCATCCTCAGTTGACAGACAATCATAGTCAAGTTTTGCCATCCAGCTGGTCCTATTGCAGGAGGACAGTGATGACCGCCAGCAGTGGTTTAATACTTTCCCTTGTTAAATCAGATCAGGTGATCACCTGAATCACTGCTCAGTAGAATGAGGCGTGGCTGTGCTAGTCAGCACTCTGGAATGGAACAACTGCCATACATGTAGAGATGCTGATGTAACAGATTTGGAGTCTCTTAATGTTTTCCAAGGCTTTCAATGATAGGCTGCAAGAGGTAACTGCTTAGTGGGGATACAGTCTTGGAGTAGAGGTTATATAGAGTCTGTAACCAAACTCCCCATGCTTAAGTCACCTTTAAATGCACACTGGAGCCCTGTATTGAACTATGGGTACAATAATAACAAATAATCATAATCATCATCATCATCATCATCAATTGCATTTATACAACACCTTTCAAGACACCCTAAGCACTTACCCAGCTTCCCTCAGTATAGACAAGACAGCTTCCCTCAGTATAGACAAGACAGTATAGACAAGGCAGCTTCCCTCAGTATAGACAAGACAGCTTCCCTCAGTATAGACAAGACAGCTTCCCTCAGTATAGACAAGACAGCTTCCCTCAGTATAGACAAGACAGCGTCCCTCAGTATAGACAAGACAGCTTCCCTCAGTATAGACAAGACAGTATAGACAAGACAGCGTCCCTCAGTATAGACAAGACAGCGTCCCTCAGTATAGACAAGACAGTATAGACAAGGCAGCTTCCCTCAGTATAGACAAGACAGCTTCCCTCAGTATAGACAAGACAGCTTCCCTCAGTATAGACAAGACAGCATAGACAAGGCAGCCTCAATGGGAAACTGATTGTTTGTTTAACTACTGTTTTATGGATTACCTAGTCACAGGAAGTCCTTAAAACAGCAGCAGTTACAATTTATATAGTCCCCTTTGAGGTAAACAATTGCACAGCCCTCCTCCCCCACAAGATACCCTGCCGTTGAAGAATGTAGCCATTCACAAGCCTTCTCCATACTAGCCCTAACCCATCATTCTGGTACAGGTTGATCTTAGTTTCATCTGTCCAAAGAATGCTGTTCCAGAACGGGGCCGGCTTTTTTAGCCAAGTCTAATCTGGCCTTTCTATTCTTGAGGCTTATGAATGGCTTGCACCTTGTGGTGAACCCTCTGTATTTGTTCGTGTGAAGTCTTCCCTTTTATGGTACACTTGGATAATGATATGCCTACCTCCTGGAGACTGTTCTTCACTTGGCTGGATGTTGTGAAGGAGGTTTTACCATGTAAAAGATCCTGTGATCATCCAACACTGTTGTCTTCCATGGACGTGGACGGCCTGTTTCTCTTTAAGAGCTCTGTTGACCGCATTTTGTCTGTATACAGCAACATCTTCCAAATGCAAATGCCACACATGGAATCAACTCAGACCTTTTCCTGCTTAATTGATAACAATAATGAAGGAATAGCCCACACAGCTTTTGAGTCAATTGTCCAATTACTTTTGGTCCCTTGAAAAAGAGGGAGCTACATATTAAAGAGCTGTAATTCCTAAACCCTTCCTTCAATTTGGATGTGAATTCCCTCAAATTAAAGCTGAGAGTCTGCACTTTAAGCCCATATTAATCATATAACTGTAACTTGAAGATGTTTTGGTAAACAGCTAAAATAAAAAAAAATCTGTCTGTGTCCAAATATTTCTGGACCTAACCGTAGACGCTAAGCTGTAATCATCTTCATCCTGTCTTGAATAAGGATGAGGAAAATGACCCAGTGATGAAGATGATTACAGCTTAGCGTCTACAGTTAGGTCCAGAAATATTTGGACACAGACATATTTTTTCAATTTTATTCACATGTTTGTGGGGGGGGAAGAGAAGGTCCTGTGGAGGTCCTGGGGGATGTGTGGGCCTGTGGAGGTCTGTGAAGGTCGTGGAGGGGATGTGGAGGTCCTGGGGGGATGTGTGGGTCTGTGGAGTTCCTGGGGGGATGTGTGGGTCTGTGAAGGTCTGGGGGGATGTGTGGGTCTGTGAAGGTCTGGGGGGATGTTTGGGTCTGTGAAGGTCTGTGAAGGTCTGGGGGGATGTGTGGGTCTGTGGAGGTCCTGTGGGGATGTGTGTGTCTGTGGAGGTCTGGGGGGATGTGTGGGTCTGTGGAGGTCCTGGGGGGATGTGTGTGTCTGTGGAGGTCTGGGGGGATGTGTGTGTCTGTGGAGGTCCTGGGGGGATGTGTGGGTCTGTGAAGGTCTGGGGGGATGTGTGGGTCTGTGGAGGTCCTGGGGGGATGTGTGTGTCTGTGAAGGTCTGTGAAGGTCTGGGGGGATGTGTGTGTCTGTGGAGGTCTGTGAGGGTCCTGGGGGGATGTGTGTGTCTGTGGAGGTCCTGGGGGATGTGTGGGTCTGTGAAGGTCTGGGGGGATGTGTGGGTCTGTGGAGGTCTGGGGGGATGTGTGTGTCTGTGGAGGTCCTGGGGGATGTGTGGGTCTGTGGAGGTCTGGGGGATGTGTGTGTCTGTGGAGGTCTGGGGGGATGTGTGTGTCTGTGGAGGTCCTGGGGGGATGTGTGGGTCACTGCCCCAGGCAGAGCAGAGCAGAGGGAGATGTGTGAATAAGTGAGATGTTACAGACTGATGGAATTCCCAGAGAGCCACGATGGTGCTGTGGTCCTACTGATGGTGCTGTGGTCCTACTGATGGTGCTGTGGTCCTACTGATGGTGCTGTGGTCCTACGACACACACAGACACACACACACACACACGCACACACACACACACACACACACACACACACGCTCACACACACACACACACACACACACACACACACACACAGACACCTGCCTGAGCCAGGATGTAATGTGTCGTTATGTCTGTGGTGTAAGTGTAAGTGTATCACTACTGCATTCATTTCATCGCACATTGTCTGTGATATTAATGGAGAATGGAGACTTATTGGAGATTTTTTTTTGCTGGGATATTTTCCATGTTAACACAATATGACTCATGAGAAATGTTATAGAACATTATAATCTTGCTTAGCACAGAGGGTTAACACAGAGGGTTAATACAGAGGATTGGCTCTCCTGAAATCTAAGAGCCTTTTAATAGAAGCGGGGGTGAGGCGTTCGTCATTCTCCTGCTGACAGAGTCAACAGGCCTGAGCCCTGCCTGGCAGGTCGTAAACACTCTGTTGACGGTGGTCAGCGGCTTATTATCCTCAAAGCGAAGGACAGCAGGCTGGATGTCCCACACAGCCAACAGTAAACAGCCCTGGCTTTAGGGCCTAAGCTCTTAGGAACACATACTGTAATATCGTCCACTGGTTTCCAACACGCCACCGTGAAAGGTTTGTTCTTCCTCTCTATTTACTGATGTTAAAACGTTTGAATAATGACACTATATCCCCCCCCCCCTTGTTACCTCTCAGTATCTGATCTAGCCTTCAGCCCACTGAAAGACACGCTGTAAGAAAACAAACATCATATCAGGCTAATGTGGGGCAGAGGTCGCCGGTGCTTTGTGTGGGTTATTGTTGCCGCGGCTCTGGTCTCGGGGAGCAGCATTCTGGTGCTGGGGAGGTTCTCAGAGGGTTGGGTTGGCGGGTCTGTACAGATAAGTGAGTATACCCCAGGGGGCCAGAGACAGCAGTCCCCTCGGTGGATAAGAAGTGTCTGTGCTGTCAGCTTCAGTTCCCAGCGTGGCCTCTCTCCCCCTTGGCCCTCCCCAGCCCCGCGGCCCCCTCCCTAGCCTTTTGTGTGCGGACCCTGCTCCCTGTGGACTCCCCCGCTCTCTGGTCTTTCACATGCGACTGTGTCCAATCACCTCTCTCACCCCCCTCTGAACCCAGATCCCTCACACTCCTCTCTCCCACCAGCCGCACACACACCCCCTCCGCTGCCCCTGTCCAGAGAGAGAGAGAGAGAGGGAGAGAGGGAGAGAGGGAGAGAGAGAGAGAGGGAGAGAGAGAGAGAGACAGAGACAGAGAAAGAGAAAGAGAGAGTCAGAGAGAGTCAGAGAGAGACAGAGAGAGACAGAGAGAGAGAGAGACAGAGAGAGACAGAGAGAGAGAGAGTCAGTCAGTCAGAGAGAGTCAGAGAGAGTCAGAGAGAGACAGAGAGAGAGAGAGTCAGTCAGAGAGAGACAGAGAGAGAGAGAGAGAGAGAGAGAGAGAGAGAGAGAGAGAGAGAGAGATCCTTCAGTGTCAGAGGTCCGCTAGTTGTTGGGTTTGGCTCTGACTCTAACTAGGCTGGTCCACCTCTGGGGGATTGCATCACACCTTCCATAGAACCGCCGTCAGATGGAGCTACACCTGCTGTCTGGGCAGGGCGGGCAGGGAGGGCAGGATGGGCGCAGGGTGGGCAGGGTGGGCAGGATGGGCAGGGTGGACAGGGTGGGCAGGGTGGGCAGGATGGGCAGGATGGGCAGGGTGGGCAGGATGGGCAGGGTGGGCAGGATGGGCAGGGTGGGCAGGGTGGGCCAGTCAGATGGAGCTACACCTGCTGTCTAGGCAGGGTGGGCCAGCATCATCAGAGCTGAGGAGAATCATTACAGCCAGAGACAATTATGTTGTTACACATGCCCAACCTGGGACTCCTGTCCACCTCCGATGTGCTGTGGAAAACACCTGAGCCAACCCACAACCAGCCTGTCCAACCAGCAACCAGCCTGTCCAACCCACAACCAGCCTGTCCAACCAACAACCAGCATGTCCAACCAACAACCAGCCTGTCCAACCCACAACCAGCCTGTCCAACCAACAACTCTGATGCCAAAAACGACTCATAGATATGTGCTAGATATGTGTTCCAACATCTCCTAACCCTCACATCTCCATCTCCTAACCCTCACATCTCCATCTCCTAACCCTCACATCTCCATCTCCTAACCCTCACATCTGCATCTCCTAACCCTCACATCTGCATCTCCTAACCCTCACATCTACATCTCCTAACCCTCACATCTCCATCTCCTAACCCTCACATCTCCATCTCCTAACCCTCACATCTCCATCTCCTAACCCTCACATCTCCATCTCCTAACCCTCACACCTACATCTCCTAACCCTCACATCTCCATCTCCTAACCCTCACATCTACATCTCCTAACCCTCACATCTCCATCTCCTAACCCTCACACCTACATCTCCTAACCCTCACATCTCCATCTCCTAACCCTCACATCTCCATCTCCTAACCCTCACATCTACATCACCTAACCCTCACATCTCCATCTCCTAACCCTCACATCTCCATCTCCTAACCCTCACATCTACAGTTCAGTTGAATTGGGCTTGTGACAGCCAGGCAAGTCTGGAAGTTACAGCAGGCCTATATTCCATATTATATATATACACTATCAATGATTCAGATCAAAGCTCTGAGTAACACTGGAACTCTATGTAGCAACGTGTTTAGACCTACAACCTCTTACTCTGTAATATAGTATATAATAGTAATATAGTATATAATAGTAATAGTAGTAGTTGTCTTAGTGTTCTAACTATGTTTACTGCTTCTGTAGTCAACTAGTTGACATCAGTACAGTATTATTAATAGTGATTGTGATTATTGTCATAATAACTTATTATTATTATTATTATTATTATTATTATTATTATATACATTATATAGGATCAGACCTTTAGGGGGGCTCAGCCCCTAGAGCACACACTGATTTGCCAATGTGTACACAACTGCGTGTGTGTGTGTGTGTGTGTGTGTGTATGTGTGTGTGTGTGTGTGTGTGTGTGTCCTCCTCTCACCCTCTTTGCACTGACAATCACACACACAAATATTGTATTCAAATAGAAAATGACATATAATCTGATAATAAATGTTGTGTTTTTTTGTGACGTAAATAAATGTAAGAGGAGGTTGGGGAGAGTCCACATTAGTATATCAACACACTGCTTAGTTATGTGCGATCATTGTTGAGTCCACTGAATTATGGGCAAAACTGAAGCTGCCTTCATTATAACTACAGTATGTGTGGTCTTGACTACCTGTGCACTTTCTCACCTGGTTCTTGCTCTCTCTCTGGTGTGCTGACACCATCCTGCTCTCTCTCCTTCTCTCCCTCTCTCTCCTCCTCTCTCCCTCTTTTGCTGTCAACCAAAAGGCAAACATAACAAGTATTTATACTCTAACCCATATCTAATAAGGTCCATATCAATTTATAACATTATTCTAATTTAATATTGGGTTGCTGTGGGAGATGTAGTGAGGTAATCATGTTGACCTTACTCTCTAACCTGAAAAAAAAAACGTATGTCCAACTATGGAAAACTGTTTTCAGTGTTTTCAGTGGGGGTTTGTTCCAATGCTTCAATCCACTGTCCATGTACTGTAAATATACCATAAAGCCCAATTCTATCAGAATAGGAAACATTGTGACTTCTTAGCTTTAACTAAAATAATAGTGAATAAAAGTACATCCAGTTAGCTCTTGCAGCAGACTAGCTCATCTAATCACTTCTGAGCTAGCTAGTTCTTTCACACTATTTACACCATGGAACTATAATCAGACACTTTCTAGTCATAATAATAATGACCAATTTGAAACAACTTTCTCTGTCAGAACATTCAGCAATTATATTTGCTAACGTTTCAACTTGCTTACTTTCATCTGCAGACATCCCACCCTGCAAAAAAACTCTCGCGCGCGTGTGCACACAGGAGCAAAAAAATACATAAATAATAAAATAATAATAAATTCTCCAGCGCTGGCATAGTGTGGAGAGATAGGTCGGTCTATGTGTGACAGGTCTATGTGTGACAGGTCTATGTGTGATAGGTCTATGTGTGACAGGTCTATGTGTGATAGGTCTATGTGTGATAGGTCTATGTGTAATAGGTCTATGTGTGATGGGTCTATGTGTGATAGGTCTATGTGTGACAGGTCTATGTGTGACAGGTCTATGTGTGATAGGTCTATGTGTGACAGGTCTATGTGTGATAGGTCTATGTGTGATAGGTCTATGTGTAATAGGTCTATGTGTGATGGGTCTATGTGTGATAGGTCTATGTGTGACAGGTCTATGTGTGATAGGTCTATGTGTGATAGGTCTATGTGTGACAGGTCTATGTGTGATAGGTCTATGTGTGACAGGTCTATGTGTGATAGGTCTATGTGTGATAGGTCTATGTGTGACAGGTCTATGTGTGATAGGTCTATGTGTGATAGGTCTATGTGTGACAGGTCTATGTGTGATAGGTCTATGTGTGATAGGTCTATGTGTAATAGGTCTATGTGTGATGGGTCTATGTGTGATAGGTCTATGTGTGATAGGTCTATGTGTGACAGGTCTATGTGTGACAGGTCTATGTGTGATAGGTCTATGTGTGACAGGTCTATGTGTGACAGGTCTATGTGTAATAGGTCTATGTGTAATAGGTCTATGTGTGACAGGTCTATGTGTGACAGGTCTATGTGTGATAGGTCTATGTGTGACAGGTCTATGTGTGACAGGTCTATGTGTAATAGGTCTATGTGTAATAGGTCTATGTGTGACAGGTCTATGTGTGACAGGTCTATGTGTGATAGGTCTATGTGTGATAGGTCTATGTGTGACAGGTCTATGTGTGACAGGTCTATGTGTAATAGGTCTATGTGTGATAGGCTTGGCGATGCAGACTACCGGCGGACTAACGTTACCAATGAGGTGCATGTAACGTAGCCTACTGTACCTGTACTGTGTGTACCTGTAACCCATCATGACTTTATAAAGAATACTGGATATTAAACCTGATGAAATAAAGCCCTTTGAACCTGTAATTGGGCTAAAAATTATTCCAGATTAAAAAAAATAATATAATAATCATATATTAATTATATTAATTATGCCTATATATATATATATATACATATTTTAGGGGTGCTGAGATGAAATGTAGGGGTGCTCAAGACTAAAATCGCCCACGGGATGAGCAGAGCCAGAGTGGTAGCCCCCCCCGCCCCCCCCCCCCCTAAGGGGTTGGGACATTCCTGGTTTGACGATCAGGCTCCGAGAGCCGCTGCCATGATTTGCTGAGCAATATGATCCTGTCCTGGGATGTGTGTGTGCGCTGAGAAAGACAGTTGTAGTGAGAGAGGGTGAGCAGCGAGAAGGAGAAGAAGTAGAAACAGCTCAGACAGAGAGACAGAGAGAGAGAGAGCCATTCCGGGACAGAGAAACCTACTTACCTCTCCTGAGTTTTAGACGTCGGCTCGGCACGTCGCACCTTTGCTCCCGAAGTCCCGACCCAACCAAGAAGTTGTTTGCGACTCTTTCACGTTTTCCTACAGTTAACCTGCACTTTGAGCCCGAGTCTAATGGAGGGCCCCGTACGGATTTGCCATCAGAAGAATGCGTTTTTCGTCTAGTTCGTCGGACTGGTGGTCGCAGCTTTTACCCTCCTGCAAGATAGGTAAGAGAAAAGCCCAGAGATGGGAGACTCTAACCCCGAGAGAGACAGACAGAGAGAGTTGCGGGAGGTTTTGGGACGAATGCGGAGGGTTGGCCTGGGCTTTCTGTGTCGGCTTGAATACAGTTGTTGATATTAAACATGTGTCACACATCATACCCAGGTGAGATCATTGTTGATCGTGTTGATATTGTCAAACTAAACTAAACACTAAACACTAAACAACGCTACACGAGGTTGGTAGATCTGCGCTCTTATGTCAGTGGAAAGGGGGCGCCCCTGGACGAAACTTAAGGATTTAAAAGTTATCTAAAAATATGAAAACATTAAACTTAAAGTCCATTGTATATCTTCAAACTTGTTGGGCCTACGGAATTGAAATCACAAACATTCATGTTGGTCGAACATTATCAATGTTGTTATCAAGTAGCCCATCAATAAACATATTTCATGTTTAATACCCGCTTACCCGTTTAATTCCAGTTTATGGAAATTAATGTGAAATCAATGTATTAGTAGGCTATGGACGTTGCCTAATAAATTAGCAGCTGTGTAAGATATTATTATTCAGTAAGCCGTTTGATAAACTAATATTTTGGGTGATTGATTCTTCTTTTACAGTTATGATGGCACTAGGCAAACTTTCAAAAGCTTTCTTTACCCCAAATGTGTACAGTGTTTGAAATGATCCCAACTACAGCCCAGTTGAAAACAGATGCCCTGCAGGCTACGTTTTGACTTTCAAAGATAAAATCTCTATATTTTAAAATGTCAAATATGTCCCCTGGTTGACACACTTGTGTATGAGTCATAAAAGGTGAACATGGATTGGGGCAACACATCCCTAAGGCATTTAAAATGTAACTTTTAACAATTATACTTTGATAATGTTTACTGAGGCAGCCTGCTGTTGTGACATTGTAGCCTATTTACAGAAATACATTTTAATACACTGTTAATTTGATTTCTTGATTTAAAAAAAACAAATTATGTTGTTTATTTATGTAATACTACTGCTACTAATAATAATAATACTAGTAATAATATTGGTAGTAGTGTGTAGAAGTAGGAGAAGTAACAATAATGACAACAGTGAGGGATATAATAATAATAATAATAATAATAATGATAATAATAATAATAATAATAATAACTTTATTTGAAGCGCTTTTCCTGCAAACGTTGCAGCTCAAAGTGCTTTAATCATTATATAATCTTAATTTAATTATTTTATAACTTAAATGCAATATTAAAAGGATGAGTTTTTATAATCTTAATTTAATTATTTAGTCATTTACATTTATGGTGGAGACTAGCATCATTATTTTTTCTCTGATGTATCTATTATGGGATGTGATCTGATGTGTCTATTATGGGATGTGATCTGATGTGTCTATTATGGGATGTGATCTGAGGGTCACAGTTTGTAAAAGACACTGAGAAGATAAAAGATACAGCTGGCACGTGAGTGGCTATTGTCTGATCAGACGCAGCACAGCCTCTCCTCTCCTCACAGCCTCTCCTCTCCTCACAGCCTCTCCTCTCCTCACAGCCTCTCCTCTCCTCACAGCCTCTCCTCACAGCCTCTCCTCACAGCCTCTCCTCTCCTCACAGCCTCTCCTCACAGCCTCTCCTCACAGCCTCTCCTCTCCTCACAGCCTCTCCTCTCCTCACAGCCTCTCCTCACAGCCTCTCCTCTCCTCACAGCCTCTCCTCACAGCCTCTCCTCTCCTCACAGCCTCTCCTCTCCTCACAGCCTCTCCTCTCCTCACAGCCTCTCCTCACAGCCTCTCCTCACAGCCTCTCCTCTCCTCACAGCCTCTCCTCTCCTCACAGCCTCTCCTCTCCTCACAGCCTCTCCTCTCCTCACAGCCTCTCCTCACAGCCTCTCCTCACAGCCTCTCCTCTCCTCACAGCCTCTCCTCTCCTCACAGCCTCTCCTCTCCTCACAGCCTCTCCTCTCCTCACAGCCTCTCCTCTCCTCACAGCCTCTCCTCTCCTCACAGCCTCTCCTCTCCTCACAGCCTCTCCTCTCCTCACAGCCTCTCCTCTCCTCACAGCCCTCCTCACTCTCTCCTCTGATGTGTTGTTCATGTCTCTGATGTGTTGCTCATGTCTCTGATGTGTTGCTGCTCATGTCTCTTCCTCTCAGCGTTGAGTTTGTAAAATACAGATGATAGAAAAGTCAAGTTAAGAGAATCCTGGTGAAATGCATCTCTGGGCTTCGTCAGGTGGATAGATATTTATTTCCAGTTTCTCGTGTCATAATGCAAACAAGAGAATAGGTTTCTAGTGTCGTAATGCAAAGAGAATAGGTTTTTGTGAATGCTTGAAACATTAAGTGCATTTTATTTATTTACAACTTGACTTTGCATGAAGCTTACATTCCTACGCCTTCAATGTCTGCATTGTACTTAGAAGTAATAATACATCTTAACTGTAGTTGGGTTAGGGCCAGAGGACTGGCCAGTTGGGTCTGGGCAGGTACTCCACAAAGTTACTCAATTATGTTTTTTCAGACAGATTTGTGTTTGAATAAGGAGCAGCAGGTAGGGGAAGGCAGGATTAGTATTTTAGTAGCTAATCCCAATTTGGAAATAGAATTGGTGGAATATTAATAAATAAATACTGATTTGATACGTTTTTACTGTTAGCAGAACATACTAAAATAGCAGTTATTTTATTCCACTGTTATACATGATACTTCAATCAACATCACATTACAAACCACCAGTTCTCATTGTACTAAGATAGTACAGATTAGTCTGGTTTATGCCTTCTCTTTTGTGTGTGTGTGTTTCCATTGTCCATGTATTGTGTCTGGAACATAGCGTACACATCGCACTATAGGTATATAACTTGAACTCATTGAAGGATCCTTTTATGATTCATAGCAGGATTCAAATATTCATTTTCAATAATAAAATGACACTTAATCCTAGATTAATGTTCAGTGTTATTCTATCGTAGTCTGAACGTCTGACTAAATATCTGACAAATGACCACAATAAGGTTCAATGAACGAGGTTAAAAGTCCCTCACTCTCTTCAGTCTGTCTTTTTTATAGGCGGTTTCCACAGTAATGTTCCCCTCATCATCTGAGCCTCACAGACACTTCTGTTACATAGGGGATGTGAATCTGACTAAACATGCATGACATAGAGACACACATGGGTGCTTCTAAATAACACACTTTCAAGTTCAAGCAGTTGTTCAAGCAGTTATTTTGTCAAGGATACACTTCCAATGACTTTCAAAACCTTTTCAAGTTGCCCTCATATAGGATGAGCTCTAGACAGGATCAGAGAGTGCGGCTTTTGTGTAGAGTCCTTGCCAGCAATTGTATTCATATAAATTAAATTAGTTTTCATATAAATGCCTAAAACTGGATTACCGTAAATGACCACTTGTCAGTGTATGTGAGAATTAGAGTGTATGTGTGATGTGTATGTGGTGTGTGATGTGTGTGTGTGATGTGATGTGATGTGAATGTGATGTGATGTGATGTGAATAAATCATAAGTGTCCCAGCAAAACACAGCTACACCATTAAGTGTGCTATAATAATGTTTGGCCGATTAGCGTGCTGGCTAATGGTAAACACATGTGCCTGTTGGAGAGGTATGTTAAGTGGGCAGTTTGAATGTAAGCATGTGTAATGATACAAGCCCCTACACCCGTAATTGTTCTCCTGATTATTCTGCGGCATTATTGTAATCACACCCCTCTACCTGCACAGACCAGTCCACTAGTGTGCTATATAGATTCACTATGTATCCATTGACAAATGGAAGTTAATCAGTCGTATTTAAATGAGGTTGTTTCTAACAGAATTAATAGCTTCTGATGAACTGTGATGAAGGCTCCTTTGTCCTAGTTTCCTCCAGAGGGTTTGGTTGAGGTCACGGCATAATAGAAGATAGCCTGTTAGAACGTCACTATGATGGAGACTGATCAAAGGAACACAAGTGATGAATATGTGAGTGTATGGGTTAGGGTGTATGGGGTTAGGGTGTATGGGTTAGGGTTAGGGTGGGTGTGTCCAGATGGGTGAGAGAGTGGTCTCAGTATAGTTAGGGAGAACCCTGTAGTCTGGTGCTCTGCCATGCAGATGTGCAGCCAGGCAGCTAACCTCAGCTCTGGGCCGGAGGGATGAAAGTGAGTTAGCGGCTGAAGCACAATGTGGTTTGGTTGTTTATTTGGGTTTGGGCTCTGATCTGAAATATCATTGCTGTAAAGGATCAGCTGTTGGCCAAGGCAGACTTTCAGAAAATACTGAGTCATAAAAAGGGTAATTTTAACCTCAAAACCTAAAAATACATCTCTTTTTAATTGTTTGGAATTAGGGAATAATTATAATATATATAGTAACTGATGTCATCAAGTGAAGGGGAGCATAAGTTGACCCTAAATCAGCCATAAACAAACCAATATTGGTTTTAAATAAAGTTATTACAATGTCAGTACTTTACCTCAACTCAGCTCTAACTTTCCACAGCTCTCAGTATTTTTCCGTTCACTTGAATGTTGTTGGCCTTTCAGAGTCTGAAGTCACTCAGCCATCAGATGGACAGTGGAGTGTTTTGGGAAGTCAGCTAAAGAGCCGCCATGTTTCAGGGTTAGGGTCAGAGGTGCTGACTGACCTAACCCTAACCCTAACCCTAACATGAGCAGGTTTGGATGGGAAAGATGTGCAGGTTATAAAAGGAGTTGAAGATTGTGTGGTGACTAAAGTACGCAATTATTTAAAAATATATCAAGTTCATCACAATAATATTACTAGTACAATAAGTACTAGTAAATACTTGTAATTTTGGGGAGAGATAAAACAAAAACATGTGTGGTGTTGGAATAACGAAATGCATGACAAACTGTTTAGAGGAATCAAGAGTTATTTGTTACTTTATTATAACATCTCTTAGTTTTGATGATTTCTGAATAAGATTAGAATCTCTTAATTCTTTGAGTAAAAAAGTCTCAGGCTATGCGGTCAGAACTGCACTTAACTGACAAACCCCAGACTGCACAGATACACTGCCCCCGCCTGTTCTCTCCTGAATTCTAGTGGGCTGAACCAAGCCCTATCGTAAGTAACTGCTCCACCTCAAAGGTGAAAGGGAAAATGTTGTCTTGAACCGGGAGGGAAACAAAAGTCTCGAAAGTTACTCTGAAGCTCCCTTCACTTTTCCCCATTCATTGTCATTTAGGTAGACCTTACTATAATGTATTATATATCTTCCACCACTGGCTGGTTTTCTGGCACTGTAAGAAGTCTTGCTTTCAGACAGTTTTTTTCTTCAAACCGATCACTGTTATTTTCATTCTCGAATTGAATCACAGAAACTAAGAAGGACACATGTTAAAGTGTACCATTCGTTCTTGAGATCACTTTAGCCTTATGAGAGGAAGGGGAATTAGCTCAAACACACAGAACGAGCGGCTCTTCAGATTTGCACAACCCTTATACATATACTATATACAGTATATATATATACAGTATATACCCTAACACAAATACTATTTCATATTTAGTAACATGTAAGCAGTGGGTTCATCGTATGTTATATTGCTGCTGCTGCTGCTGCAAAAAAGAAGGAAAAAAAAGCTGTCTGAAGTGGGATTTGAACCCACACCTGCAGAGGTGATCGCAAACTGAACCCAGTGCCTTAGACTGCTCAGCCATGCTGATCTGTATTTGTTAGAAGACGTTCTGTAGTGGAATCGTAACCTGACTTCCGTCTAGTGGCTATAGTTCTAATATGTATATACAGTATCTTCTAAATCTATCTAGAAATGTTTAGCGCGTTAAGGTTTCCAAATTAACCGCGATCGTTAACGCGTTAACATTGACAGCCATAAATAAATGTATTTAAAAAGTTGTTATCCTCAAGTTATTTTTCTCATCCTTAAGTTCATCAATTTAAATAAAATTAGAATATAATATTTATTTATTATAATAAAATATAATAATAAACAACAACAAACATTTACAAAACGAGTATTTCCTCACTGTATCTGAACTGCATTTATGAATCTTAAGCTAGTACAGTATACAGGCATTGAGAAGGAATTCTATTAGTCCCGAATATTTCAAGTCAACACCATCAGAGTAGTATGGAGTAGAACTACTAACTTTAACAGATGGAGTGAATGCTTTAACAGATGGAGTAAAATGATTTCTCAAATATGTACTCTTTGAGATGTCGAAGGTGATCTGTCACACATCTATACAAGACATACTATACAAGTGCTTTCAACAGATGCTGGTATTCAGTTTCAATAATTTCATAACCTTCAAGGACCTGAAACAGCATAATGTCCTAAGAAATGAGAAACATCGGGGCAACGTTGTTAAAAACAAACAAACAGTTGGAAGCGGCAGTAACAGATGTTCCACTGAGCCACTGAGTATGGCTGGACGTAGCCATGTAGCCATGTAGCCATCTTCAATCTCTTCAGGCTACAGCTTGACTATCCCTCCTAAGACCTCTTCACCCCCCACTGCCCCACTGTACAGACTCTGCAGTCCTGATAGATGGGTAGTGACTCTGCAGTCCTGATAGATGTGGGAAGCTGGAGTTCTCTGGTAGGGGGTCACAGTGGAGTTCTCTGGTAGGAGGTCACAGTGGAGTTCTCGACTGATGGAGAAGTCTTAGAGAGGGCAGGCTTTCCCAGGGAGGAAGAGCAGCTAAGTCATGTCAAGGTTTGAGCTTGAGGTAGTAGGCTGACATCCAAGCAGAGATGTCTGCAAGACACGCAGAGACACCTGTAGCCACCTGAGTATCGGAGGGGGAGAGAGACAGACTTGAGTGTCATCAGCGTAGCAGTGGCGGTAGAAACCAGGCGAGGACATTAGAGAGCCTATAGTCAGTCCTGAAGCAGCCTGAGCAGAGGAACTTAATCCAAACTGGTTTAGTAAACATAACTTTGATAATGAACTTCAAAACTAAAATGAATTTGTACTACGTTGTTGTTACTCTGACACATAACAAAAGCATAAACAAATACTTTCAGGCTAACTTTAAGCTGATTGCTCTTGACCACATTAGTGAGAGAGAACAAAAAAATAAATTTCTCCAGGATGTTGCCAACTAACATTATACTACTATAATTACTCATAACCGCACAAAACAACGATTTATACCATCTTTTCTAAGCAATGTTATGATGGGACCCCAGTCTCAGTTCACATTGTTTAACAGAAAAGTAATCTTCACCCTAAGGGAAGATTTGGGCCTGAACTTCTGAACTTGACTGTTGCTGACAGCTCCTACGGAAAAAGGAGGCTTCCAGAATATAGGAGGGAATTTTGCATCCTCAGCGTCTTCCTGTTTGCAAGATTCATTTCTTTTTCTCTTCCTGAAACTGACCCTCCTAAATTTGCCTGACTTAGATCGCTGCCTCAAATGCAGCCCTGAGAGTTAAAGAGAGTCTTTCTTCTAAAAACTGTGAGTAACCACAGCTTTCTATTTCAAATGTTGAACCAGTAAGTCACATATGACATGGGCTTCTCAGTATCCGAATGTGTGTGCTATTCTAAAGCCAGGGAGAGGATCAGCAAAACTATATTAAAGCAAAACTAGTGGCTGACACTCCCCTCAGGCTCACAAACAGGTTTCTTGTTTGAAGGCTGTTTCCTCCCAGATCTCTGAGGCCGTGTGGCTCTGCTGCTGCCTCCAGGTCTGTGGTCGCGGCGCCATTTTGGGTCTTCAGTGCCGGGAGCTGTGGTCCCTCAGGGAGCCATGTAAAGGATACTGCAAGTCAACAGGAGTTTAGGGCACTAGGGTTAAAGATATGGTTTATCAAGGGTTTTGCTACTATTAACCTGTTGCTTAAAATACGGTACTATCTACTTTAGACACATTTTATATTCACAACATGTACAGTATGTTATAAGATGATCGCTAAAAGTGCCACCATATAACACGTGAGAATACGGTTAAGTTAATTCAGTGTTTAAGGTGATGGAGCCCACCACAGTAGCAGTAGTGTTAGTGCATGACTTCTTTATTATTGCTCTGTTTTGCTGTTGTCATGAAGTTGTGTTGGTCTTGGCGCTGTCGAGGAGTACGTCATCACCCAAACTCAGCCTCACCTCCAGCGCTGTAGAACTGGATCAAGAACATGTAGAGAAGTTTAATGATTTGACTAAGGGCCAGAAGTGGAAAGTCAGACTTTGAGTTTGTTGAAATCTCACCACCCAGTTTGTTTTGTGATCTCTCAGAGCTGCACAACAACCATCTCCGCTCTCTCCAAAGAGTTACAAGGCAAGACAGATAAACATTTAGACAACCTAAATAAAGCGTTCTGAGCCTGTGTTTAGAACTGCATATTTATTTTAATGTCCTCAAACATGTTCATACAAGGGGCTTCGTTTGTTTTGTGTTTGGGGTTTTGAACAGATTTTGTGTGGAAGACTAATTTTATCTGAACCTTCTGCTTGTGTTTGTTTTTGCTCAGGGATGAAACCTCGTCTGTTTATCCTCCTGTAGTAATGGCCATGTCTCACATACTGTATATTCACATCCAGTCAATCCATCAGTTTGGGGTTAGGGTTAGGGTTTTAGACAAATTAAAATAGTGTGTGCTTGTGTTTCTGTGTGTGTGTGTGTGTGTGTGTGTGTGTGTGTGTGTGTGTGTGTGTGTGTGTGTGTGTGTGTGTGCGCAAAGCAATCCAATGTAGGTTTTTCATAAGCTTTTTTGCTGAAGTTCTTTGTGTGGAGTCTCAATTTCTTGCAAGTATCTGTTTGGAGGCCGCTGTCATTTTGTTTTTGTTGCAAATGTTTGAAATTGCATTATTTAATATATGTTTTAGCTTGAGAGAGCTTTTGGTCGGCAGCCAGAGACCTATCTGTAGGAAACTTAGCAGAAACCCTTGTCTACATCTCCTGGGATGGTTGCCGTAGAGACGTCGGGGGTGATGGAATCCAGGAGTAGTGGGGAGGGAGGATAGTATGCTGAGGAGAAGGGGGAGGACAGGCAGGATCTCTGTGCCCAGAGTTCACCGTCTAACTGGGGTGTGGAAACATTTTCAAGACCTTGCAAAAGCATTTCTTTTTTCTTTCTTTTACAAAATCTTTCAGACTCGGTTCGATATCTCACTATGTGATACTCACTATATCCACACCCTATTCGCTGAAACCCTATTCAATCATGTCTGGAACAGGCCGGGAGCACTTTCCATGGCTGACCCAGCCGATAAAGGCTACTGCAGTGTGCCTCCATTTAATTCTTTTCACTCTTCTTCAATCTTCCTTATTCACAAGCCTGTCTGCAGTGTTCCCATAGAACCTAGCTACCAAGCTTAACTGTTCTACTGGAAAGTTAACAATTTGACCAGCTGCCGTCACATTTCAGAAGGGGTGCCCAAAAACTAAAGAGTTAGTACGTCAATTTTTGTTTTGACATAAAACCCCAGTGTACCAATATTCAATATACCATTACTTATCAGAAGTGACCTACCCAACGTGGAAGAAATAGATTTTTTGCTAACTGCTGCAAGAAATACCTTACCAAAAGCATGTAAAAGGCAGATAAAAGTGCTAACTATTTCATGAATAACCTTACATAATGGATGGAAAATGCAGTGTGAAAATGCAGTGTCATCTCAGTGTCAACACCCTTTGTGAAAAGCTTGGGAGGCAAAAAGGTCAGGCATTACCGCGATTCCACTCATTCTCAGGCTGTGATACACAATGTCATTGTAGTCAAACAGACAGCTTGGGCAGCATGATGTCATTTCCAAAGGGTAACTACTGCCTTCATTGACACAGCAGAACCATGTCAACCTCCCAATCTGAAATCACCCAATTTCGTATTGCTGGAGAGAGAGATGTGTTTTCTATTACACTAAAACCAACCTCAACACTGTCAAGGATGCAAGGAAGGATCTATTTTCACCAAAACATTTCACAATGGAAAATATCCCCCCAACACAGGCTGCATTATTGCAGCATTCAAATCAAGCATTTGGCCAAAAAAGCCAAATACTCGGGTTTAGGGTTAGGGTGTTTCAGAAAGAACTGGATACCCCCTTCTAGTACTGATTTTCAAGTAAAAAAAACAACAAAAAAAGACTATACCAAGCAAAGTTCTCTCTAGTTTGGTTCACCAATAAGAGATTGAAGTAGTCACTAGCCTAGCTACTTACTCTTGTACTCTTCGGGTGCCATGTGAGTTTGTTGCTAGCTGGTGAGTGAGTGTTCATGATGTACACCACCATCAAACTGATTCCTGTTTTACTACACCAAGTAACCTAACCCTAACCCTACGCCAAGTCAAAGGAAGAGTTAAGATTGCTCCCCCTTGTTTTCCACAATAGCCTGCTCTCCCCAGTTCACTGTTATTATTATAGGGTTAGGGTAAAGTATATGCCATTGTAATGCTGCTCTCTGATGTTGTTGGGAATATTTAAGGAGAAAACTGAGATGCATTCTTTGAGCAGTTGGTTAGGCCTGCATGCACAAACTCCTGTGTGTTCTTGAGACAAATACCTATAGACTTATGGGTTTTGTGTGTTTTGTTAACTATTCAATTGGTTATTTTGTATTATGTTACTTTGTGTCAGTATATCAGTCCATGTTATCATGTCAATAACCGTCAGAAGTTTATTAGGGAATACATGTACAGTTCTTTATCCCTATCTCATCCAACCTTCTTTTTTTTTTTACCTTCACCCTTTTTCAAGTGTTCAGGTCGATATGAATTCAGGGAGACAGATTAAACAAGACATAGTGCCCTTGTAATAGCAAAGGCTTCATGGGATTTTAATCTCATGTGTCCCACTTGCCTCAACATTTTATACTCATGAGGACGGCTTCTATATCGTTCATTTAGTTAGCGTGATCCCATTTGTGAGGTCAGGAATCTATGATGAGAGCCAGCTTTGCAGTGTTGAGCTGATGGATAACCTGAAGATCCTTACAGGTCTTTTCCTTCCTTACCTGTCACGGGACAAGACAGGGAAGCAGAAATCCCTCCCCTCCCATCCCTCCCTAAACCTGTGTTTAAAGAGCACAGACAAGTTAGGGTAAGGAGTAGTCAGTTTCTTCAATCAGACAGATTGCAGAGAAACATGTCCCCCACCGTGAGCCCCCATCCATGTGTATCTGTTTGCCAGATAGCCTATCATTAGTTCAGTCTACATGGGACTGAAAAAATCAGGTGTAGTGCTGAGGCACAAACATGTACATTTCAAGCCTGCAAACTGTGACACTTTAAATAAATGTGAAATAATACTATTGTGCAATATGACAACCCTAGTCGTCTATCTGTACAGTATAGTACAGTGGATAGTGTACATAGCCTTTATTTATGTAAACCAGCTCCTTCCCTTCTTGTGATTTTTTTTTTTTACGTTTTTTTTTCTTCCCTTTCCTAACACCAGGGGAGCCACCCCTCCTAAATGTCGTTGTTTGGTACCTGTACTGTAGCAATGACAATAAAGTCCATTCATTCATTCATTCATTCATTCATTCATCATAAAACCCCTCTCCACCACGATTGCCATGGACATGAGTGATGTGGAATCAGTGGGCTAGAACTCCCTTGCTCCTGTGGAGACCTCCTTGGCTGAGTACCTCGACCTCAAGGCCTTGAGTTCCTCGTCCACCCTGGCCTGAAGCCTGAGTGCAACAATGCTGCCACATGGATAGGATTTACAGTACCGCTGCCCAGGTGATGCGCTCCATAAACGCTGCGGCCCTCCTCTCTGTCTACTTGGCAATGCTGGCTAAGGAGTTGTGTGATACCCTGGTCCTAGGGGCTACTGGCAGTGTGATGGGGCTTGTGGTGGTTGGCCAGAAAGCTCTCTGCATCACCAAAACTAAACCTGAGAACACAAGGAAATGTCTGCTTGATGGCTGATCAGCCCCTCAGGACTGTTCAGGTCACGGTCAACATGTAGGCCAGGGTTGAATCCAGGAAGAAGGGAAGCAGAGGCCTATCACCAACCTTGCATGTCTAGCCCTGCACAGGTGGCGACTATGCCCCTCCCCAACACCTCAAGATCCCCAAGGCAGATCCACAGAGACCGGCTCAGACTGCCACACCAGGACACTCAGGGATGGGGACTGAGTGGGGTATAGGGACATAGTCTGAGTCCTCAGCGACTGAATACAGTTCCTGTTGGACAAGGGAGCTGTCAGTACAGTGCCAAGGGACGAAGCCCAGCTGGGTTTCTGCAGAAATTATTTTGTCATCCCCATCATGGATATATGGCCTTAATGAGCACCTTCAGACCTACCACTCCTGAATGCGAATTCCGAATCTGTCTGAGTCTATTTGATCCAATGAATGGTTTCCTATAGTAGACCTCAAAGATGCATATTTCCATTTCAGAGTCTTTTTTCCTGCACACAGGCGATTTCTTTGCCTTCCAGGGAGCGACTATGATTGTCTAACTTTACCATTCTGACTGCCTCTGGTCCACAGACATTCATGAGATGTGTCGCAGCAACCATAGACTTCTTTTATCACATCAAGTATTAGTTGAGATGTGCAGATACTTCGGACCAGGCAGCAGAGCACACAGTACTCCCGATGTCCCACCTGCTTGTCCGAGGCTTCTGGATAAAATGTGCCAAAACTTATTCACACCGACCCAAGGGGCAAACTTTGTCAATGACTATGGACTCGGTCTTGGCTCGAGCTGCCCCCACCATCAACAGATGAGAAGCATTTCACCTATGCTTCGAGTTGTTTTGTCTAGCCATGACATTTGTCTCGTACTGGATGCGTTTAAGGCGACTTGGGCGCCTAATGGCAATGCATAATCACACTACAGCGATGGAGAGATCCCTCCCACCTGCTCAAAGGCTGCCTCATGGGGATCCCTCATTGTCTTTCAGAGCAACACCCCTAGCAGGGGAATGAAGACTCCATCCAGATGTCGTGGAGGAGATGTGGAGACATCACAGCAGGGCCCCGTAGATGTTTACGCATCACAGGAGAGTTGCTGTCTGTCTTTAGCCATCGCAACATTCCTCTGGTCGTGATAGTGCTCACCAGTAACCAGACGTGCTGCTTTACGCATTTCCACCTGTCAGCCTAATTACATTTAGGTCATTTGGTGCATTTAGGGGGTGTGATCAACTGTGTGTTTCACCAACCTAGTACAGGGTAGAGAACTATTCAAACAGCACCTTCCCACTGTAAAGGAGAGGTAACTGTAGAAGGGTTCAATTCTAAATGGCTATAGCACTCTTTGGGAGTCTGGGCACATTCCACCAGAAGAATTCCTACGTCTTGTTCAAGGGCATCTCTGTTTCTGAGATTTGTGCTGCAGCAAGTTGGCCTCACACTTTCATGAGATTCTACTGCCTGGATGTCACTACACCTTCTTTGCACACATGACCCTTGGAGCTGGGAACTGAGTAGGGTGAACCGAGTACATTACCATGTACTCACTCAGGTTTATTGTATGGGCTTTGGCAATCGGGCCATTGTGCAAATGTCTCATGGTGAGATGTTGAACCTAGTAGACTGAAAGAGAACTTTGAGTTATGGTTTGTAACCCTGGTTCTCTGAAGGAGAGAGACATCCCACAAGATTGATCTTTTACAGTTTCTGAAGAGGTGGTTCGCAGAATGAAATGGACAAGCAATGCCGTAGCCTTCAAGGGGTCAGCAATGCAAAGTGCTCCCGGCTTGTTCCAGGCATGATTGAATAGGATTTCAGCTAATAGGTTATGCGGGGTGCATATCCCAGAGTAAGATGTCTCTAGGGTTCGCAGGAGTGCACATCCCATAGTGAGATCATCCCTCATCTCCTTCAGATGACTGGCGTTTACATACCGTAACCCAGAGTTTTCCCATAGTTTCTCTAATCACAGCTGAACGTCTGGAATGTGAATCCCTGAACTCCTACAGTCTATTTGTCACTTTTGCTGTGGTCTATTTGTCTGTTGGCCGTGGCTGTCAAATATCAGATCTTGCTCCTCACCTGGCCCAATGAATCAGACTTATTTAGCATATGTTATAGATCTGTGTAACACACCCTGCAGGCAAGCAGGCCTTCTCCTGCATTCCTCATCAGAATGACCTTCTGTCTGGTGCAGACGTTCCCCTGCCGACTGAAAGGCTTGTGGAATTAGCCGGTCGGGCCCTAGGAGCTCCTGCAATGGGACTGTGTTGTTAGTTTCATTCGCTCTGCAACAGGTCTAGAGGCTGTTTATGGTGCCGATACCTAGGGACCTGTTTCCAGTGTCCCTGTGGTTAATCCTGCTGTTCAGAAACTTGGGAAACAGCCATACCTCCCCACCCTCTTGCCCCCCCCCCCCACACAAATTCCCAGGGAAACAAGATATTGCAGAACAATCTCCAATTAAGATGGATCTTACATACTGTACTACCATTCAGGTTCCCCTCCCTCCCTCTCCCACCAGCCTCCCCCTCTCCCACCAGCCTCCCCCTCTCCCACCAGCCTCCCCCTCTCCCACCAGCCTCCCCCTTTCCCACCAGCCTCCCCCTCTCCCACCAGCCTCCCCCTCTCCCACCAGCCTCCCCATGCTCTCAGCTAACTGTTTGTGTCCTTGGCCAACAAGCCTGGGGCGGGAATTAGCACTGTCTCTCAGGTCTCAGCCCAGGCACTTGGCGGGGGGAGGGGGCGGGGGGTGGTGGTTGGGGAGGGAGGGGGTGGGGGATATGTGTGTCCTTGGTAAACAGTTCTTTGTAGGATGTGACTGTCTGATCCCTGGGGGCCTCTCTTTCTCATTCCTCCTCTCGTCTGATCCCACACCATGGCAGTATCGTCATGGCTGTGCCATGTTAACTATGAGACCAGCTCGCCCCCGCGGTCACCCCCGCAGTCACCCCCGCGGTCACCCCCGCGGTCACCCCGCCCCTCCAGAACAGCACTGTGTCCCTGTAGACAGAAGAGCTCAGGTGCTGCTGTGTGTCCAAAAGGAGAATGTAATTCAGTGTAATTTATACTTCAGACTCCTTTCATGTGCAGCATGGCAAACACAGTTTCAACGTTTTATTTAAGGGACTACTAGGGTTTCAATAGAGGACAGTTGTCTTTCCAATGCAGTTACGCATCGGCTAAAACCCTTGAGTTTGATTTCCTCCTTTTCACCATTAAAGCAAAGAGGATTCCTTTTCATTCCCACTCCTCTCTCACGTAAACGTCTCCTCTCTCTCTCTCTCTCTCTCTCTCTCTCTCTCTCTCTCTCTCTCTCTTTTAATAATGTCTCTCTCCGTCTTTAATCAGAGAGAAATGGCCCAGACCAGAGGCACAGTATTTCCACTCATTAGTCTGCTCTCTGTGGCCCCAGGCTACCTTCGCTTGCTCTGTTCTCCCAGACCAATAAAAGCCAATTATTCACTCTTTTATTCTGTCCACACATGCTGGTTCTACCCAATGTCAGCTCTTTGGGCCAAGCTGATGTACATTGTTAGCAGTAGGTTGTACCATCAGACAGTTCACTCACTATCCGCTTGTCTCTATCTGGCAAGGAGAAATGTAGGCTAGCTGAGGCTTGGCAACTTTATACCTCCCAATGAATCTCTTTACCTCCTTCTCTCACAGTATTCCTTTCCCCCACTTTCACCGCAGCTCTCTTTCCTCATAGGTTTTACTCTCTCTCTCTCTCTCTCTCTCTCTCTCTCTCTCTCTCTCTCTCTCTCTCTCTCTCTCTCTCTCTCTCTCTCTCTCTCTTGATCAGAGACAGTGGAATGCCTATGCTTGCAGATCCTCTGTCAGTGGGATGTGGGGCAAGTGTGGACAGGTTTGGGGTATATAGCCTGTGAATCAGTCACAATGCACAGGTCAGATTAAACCATTATACTAGGAAATATTTACTCTTTCTCTCACACTCCCCCTTCCCCTACTTACTTTTCTTTCTCTCTCTCCTTCTCTTTCTCTCTCTCTCTCTCTCTCTCTCTCTCTCTCTCTCTCTTTCTCTCTCTCTCTCTTTCTCTCTCTCTCTCTCTCTTTCGCTTCCTCTCTCTCTCTCTGAAGGGTTGAGTTCACAGAAGGGTTCAGCTGTGTTGTGAAGGGTTAGGGTTAGGGTTAGAAGGGTTGTGTTCAGCCGTGTTGTGAAGGGTTAGGGTTAGGGCTAGAAGGGCTGTGTTCATCTGTGTTGTGAAGGGTTAGGGTTAGGGCTAGAAGGGCTGTGTTCAGCTGTGTTGTGAAGGTTTTCCTGTCTCAGACACCAGTTGTGACCTGTCCTTCCTCTGCCCTCTGGGCCTTTGATCCTGTAGTGCTGCTGCCTTTGTCTCTGTTTACCCAGTATGACAATATGACAGGGATATGGGCAAACCCCACATGGGGGCAGATGGTTCCTTAAGTGGGCCCTGTAGAGAGGGGCTATAGAGGGGTGCAGGTGCTACAGAGCCCCATCCCCCCATCCCCCCATCCCCCATCCCCTTAGGGGAGCCTGTCACAAGTGTTTATTTTCTCCTGTGTCATCACCGGGGATCCCTCCTGTCCTCTGACTGAATGGATGACGCTGGCGCTGCTCGAGGGTTGACATTGCATGAGGAGAATAGGGGATGCCATCTCTCTAGCCCATCTAACCCTAACCCTAACCCTAACCCGAGCCCTAACCCTAACCCATCCATCCATCTGTAAGAGAGACATGTGGTTATACGGCAGAGCGAGCACTGGAGTGAATGACACCCTCCCTTAACTTTACACAAACATACTTGGGCAAAACACAAAGAATGGAGACTCACTGATACTGTTCCATTTATTTTCATGAACTGTCCTTGTGTCTTTATGTCCTTGTGTCTTTATGTCCTTGTGTCTGTCCTTGTGTCTTTATGTCCTTGTGTCTTTATGTCTTCATGAACTGTCCTTGTGTCTTTATGTCTTCATGAACTGTCCTTGTGTCTTTATGTCTGCTGTAAAATACCGTCTCAGTTTTCTCCAGCGGATCTTTCTGTTTTATGGTCGTAGTTGCTCTGGTCCTGAGAGCGTCCATATATCCCTGCAAGTGCAAAAGCAGAAGCAGAGGGTAACAGAATATTGGAGGGGGAAGAGGATGTCTGGGACACAGGATTTTTCCTAAGTATTCTAGTCTGCTGCCTTTGTGGGGAAGAGGAGAGAGCGAAGGCCTGGCAGGAGATCAATGCTAGCACTAGTGGCAGCAGAAGAACAGTGAGACAGCAGGAGAACAGTGAGACAGCTCTCAGCAGGAGAACAGCGAGACAGCTCTCAGCAGGAGAACAGTGAGACAGCGAGACAGCAGGAGAACAGCGAGACAGCAGGAGAACAGTGAGACAGCTCTCAGCAGGAGAACAGTGAGACAGCTCTCAGCAGGAGAACAGTGAGACAGCGAGACAGCAGGAGAACAGCGAGACAGCAGGAGAACAGTGAGACAGCTCTCAGCAGGAGAACAGTGAGACAGCTCTCAGCAGGAGAACAGTGAGACAGCTCTCAACCTGACTTCATTCTACTACAGGGGACTTCCCTTTGTGAATGGGCATGTCCCAGCTGCCCCAGCCCTTTGTCTGGGTATATATCTCGGAGGAAACGGGACTTGTCTTTCCATGCAGTCAGCCCCTGCCAGCATCAGGATGCTTTTTCTCTGACGAAGGATACAAGATATCCCTGCAGTGTCTTTCTGCTCTGGGACGGCTTCATGGTGGCGGATGCCAGAAGAAAGATAAGAGGCAGGAATGATGCCCCTGTGTTTCCTCACCGTGCCAGATCAGCTGTCAGATAAGCAGCCGTGTGTGTTTGGTGTTTGTCATGCTGAGGTGCTCAACCAGCAGCCCACGGGGAACAGCAGGGGTGCAAACTCTAAGGCTAGGTTGCACCAACACACATTAAATTAATCCTGGTTTAGGCTTAATCCAGGTTGAGTAAATCTAGGTTTAAACCAAGATTAAAGTAGTATTAATTTACTAGTGTCCGCCATCTTGGATTCCGATGAAATGTAAACAAATTCACAATGTAGGCTATATAAATATGGCCCTAAATAAATTATAGATAGCATTACGGTTGATGCGGGCTAACTAGTCAGCTATAGCTTTTATCTTGGCATGGCCATTTTATATAAAAACTGCTGCTAGCATGCTAATTCGAGTCGGCTAGTTAACTAGCCAAACAAAGCCACGTCACATCATCACATCAGCCAAAGTGGTGATTACTTCCATAACTGTATACTAATTTGTTTCTAATCATAGCTAACTAGTTATCTAGCTTACTTACTTACTTATCAAAAGACCTCTGCAGTTCATCCAGAATGCTACCGCTGCCGGCCGTCTTGTGTTCAACCTCCCCAAATTCTCCCCTCTCCTCCGCGCCCTTCACTGGCTCCCCATAGCAGCTCGTATTAGGCCTACCCAGCAGCAAAGGGAACTGCCCCTTCCTACATGCAGGCAATGATCAGCCTATACACCTGCCCCTCCTCTCCTCCACCTCCATACACCTGCCCCTCCTCTCCTCCACCTCCATACACCTGCCCCTCCTCTCCTCCACCTCCATACACCTGCCCGTTCACTCCTCTCCTCCACCTCCATACACCTGCCCCTCCTCTCCTCCACCTCCATACACCTGTCTGTTCACTCCTCTCCTCCACCTCCATACACCTGCCTGTTCACTCCTCTCCTCCACCTCCATACACCTGCACCTCCTCTCCTCCACCTCCATACACCCGTTCACTCCGCTTCTCCACCTCCATACACCTGCCCGTTCACTCCTCTCCTCCACCTCCATACACCTGCCCGTTCACTCCTCTTCTCCACCTTCATACACCTGCCTGTTCACTCCTCTCCTCCACCTCCATACACCTGCCCCTCCTCTCCTCCACCTCCATACACCTGCCCCTCCTCTCCTCCACCTCCATACACCTGCCCGTTCACTCCGCTCCTCCACCTCTGCAGGGCTGCGGTGGTCGTGCTGCCCGGTCACCGTCGGCTTTTCACCGACCACCGACGGTGCTAGCTGAGTTTTTGACGCATGATTGCCAGATGGTAGCTTAAGCAAAATGTAGATGAGCGATGCGGTAGATGGCATGGTATATTATTATACCTTTCACACTCTGCTGACAATTCTGCACACTGTGGACTTGTGAGCTCCAAAAAGAGTATAATGGGATGTAACAAAGAACTTGATTGATTCTGTGACCCTGGCTCAATTGTCATGCATTAAAACAGGGAGCAGTGTTGTTACCACTCTACCCTGTACCATTAGCACTATTCCACACAACTGACCATTTTCCATTTACATGTTTATTTGCTTTGTTGT
>NC_137687.1:14598290-14643290 GCF_963989245.1 Nansenia antarctica | reverse complement strand
TCTATAGATGTGTCTTAGATGCGGAAATAATGTACTGAAAAGAAATCACATTCCAGCGACCACTTATATTAAACTATGAAGTAGCCTAATTGAGTTGCGACTGTGCTTTCGGTGTTTTCACAATGTTTTCGACATGAATGTATTGTAGTATAATAGTATAGTATAGTAGTATAGTAGTATAGTATAGTATAATAGTATAGGGCTCCTTGGCAGCTCAACAATGTCATTTTGGATCCTGGTTATTTTGAACGATTTCTCGGTTTCAAAAATTGCAAACCATCCATCCCTATATCTATATATATTATATGTGTTACTATTATTTTGGTATGGTAATCAACTGGTGAACATTTTTCAGATCACAGACATATCTGCCGACTTTCTTTTTGAATAAAAAACATTTTCTGACACTGATATTTCACTGTTCTGTGCCTGAGGTTTCTTCTTATCTCTATATATCAAATTAACTTCAATTGAAGCGGTTGAAAATGATACTTTCCTACAACAAAGCGCAGATTGTAAGCTTTCAAATGATGTGTCATACATTGAAATCGTAATATAAGAACATATGCTTATGAATGTTGGTCCATCTCAAACCGAACGTAACGTAACGACCGCGGAAGCTAAGCAGGGTTGCCTCATAATTAGATGATCACATAGTCCTTGCTTTTGAACTCTAAAACAAGTCCTAACCCCAATGTAATTAAAGCCATGTAATCACTTACCCAGTAGCCTATGGCAGACGATAGAGTTAACCCAATTTGTGATCCTAAAACTGTTGTTGTTTGTTATATTGAGTGGGCTCTTCAACACTTAAACTTTCGTAACATAAAAAAAAAACACTGTCTTCTTCAACAGCATCTGCAGTAGCTGCATAGACTACTATTGGCCAATCCGATCGCTTCCGAAACTTTCACAACATCTTTACTGACAGCACTCAACACCCAATGGGTGTTGGGGGGGGGGGGGGGGGGGGGCACACAGGGGGGGGGGCCAAGCAGATCACAAGGGGGTTAGCTCCGTCCCTGGATTCTGTGTGTGTTCTTGATTTAATGTCACCTGTCTGGTGGCAGCCCTGGTTTGATGAGTTTCTCCTCCTTTCTGTTTTAGGTTTCCTGAACAGACCGTGTGTGTGTGTGTGTCTGTGTGTGTGTGTGAGTGTGTGTGGGGGGAGGGGGGCGAAGGTACACCATGGACGCAGGCCTGAGGGTCCTGTCCACTGTGCTGTGTCTCAGCCAAGCCCTGGTCATCAGCTGCTCAGGTACGTACACTCTAACCCTGACCCTAGCCCTAACCCTGACCCTAGCCCTAGCCCTAACCCTAACCCTTAACTCATGTCCCTCCAACCCTGGCCCTCCCTAACCTTAACCCTAACCATAATTGAACAGCCTTCCCATACCATGGCGGCTGCGGCTTTTCCCCAGACCGGGGTTGCCGTCGCTTCAATGGTTGAAGTTTTGTTCCCCAGCCCCAACCCCTTTATGGGCCTGACGTCACCCACTTGTTTGGATTGCAGTGAGTGGTCAGAGAGCCGCAAGGCTTCTACATGGGGCATTGGCGACCAGTACTATATGTGTGTAGTGGAGTGCCTTCTTCCTCTGCATCATACGTGGTCGGCCTAAAGAATCTGGTCCACCTGCACATCGTATCTTGCGGTTGAAGCTCTGTTCCCCAAACCTGACCCTGACCATGACCCTGACCCTGACCCTGACCATAAGCCTAACCCTAACCCTGGACAGAGGAGGAGAGGAGGGGGGGTGATCCCTTTGGTGGACAATGGGGAAAGGGCACATAATTTGATTTAAATGTACACATGTGTACTCATATGGCTAAATTGGTTATTTTTTTGTCTCTCTCTCTCTCTGTCTTTCTCTCTGTCTTTCTCTGTCTCTCTCTCTGTCTCTCTCTCTCTGTCTCTGTCTCTCTCTCTGTCTCTCTCTCTCTCTCTCTCTCTCTCTCTGTCTCTCTATCTGTCTCTCTCTCTGTCTCTCTCTCTGTCTCTCTCTCTGTCTCTGTTTCTCTCTCTCTCTGTCTCTTTCTCTCTCTCTGTCTCTCTCTCTGTCTCTCTCTCTGTCTCTCTCTCGCTGTCTCTCTCTCTCTCTCTGTCTCTCCCCAGCTGCGTCTCTGTCGTTCCTCTCTGAGCCCGTCTCCGTGGTCCAGAGTCGAGGCAGTGTCGTCCAGCTGCGCTGCTCGGTGCGTCCCTCCTCAGCCCGGCTGTCCTGGCGCTTCAGAGGCCAGCCTCTGGACCCCCCTGCCCTGCCCGGGGCGGAGCCTCTGGACCCCCCCGCCCTGCCCGGGGCGGAGCTTAGCCAGGGCTCCCTCACCCTCCCCTCCCTGCAGCCCAGCGACGTGGGCCTCTACCAGTGTGTGGCACACTCGGACGCAGGCGCCATCACCAGCCGCTATGCACGGGTGGCCATTGCCGGTACACACACACACACACACACACACACACACACACACACAGGAAAAGAAAGAGGGGAAGTTGCTTTGACAATCGGAAGGCCGAGTCTCCGTCTGCTACACTAACCCTGACACTTAGTAGAACACTTAGGCCTCCGCTGCACTGGAGGGGCAGGGGGGCAGGAAGGGGGGGGGGCAGGGGGGCAGGAAGCAGTAGGATCTTAATTGGGCGCCCGTCCAGGTGCCTCCTTAGCAGCATCCTTAATGAGCCCGGGGGCTTCCTATGTAGCTTCCTATGTAGTGCACTGGACAGTAGTGCACTGGACAGTATTGCACTGAACACTACACAGACCTAACCCTAACCCATCCTCTCTCTGTCCTGTAGAGATAGCAGACCTAACCCTAACCCATCCTCTCTGTCCTGTAGAGAGAGCAGACCTAACCCTAACCCATCCTCTCTGTCCTGTATGAATGAATGAATGAATGGTCTTTATTGTCATTAATACAGTACAGGTACCATACAACGAAATTTAGTAGGGGGGGCTCCCCTGGTGTTTGGAAAAAGACTAAAGACAAGAGGGCCAAGGGTAAAATAAAAAAGGGAAAAGAGCTGGTTTACATAAATAAAGGCTATGTACACTATCTACTATACTATACTACTATACTATACAATAAAACACTGTGCTGTACTCTATGCTATGCTATAAATATCCTAACTTTTCCTATATCTGAACCTTATGTACACAAGGGTTGTCATATTGCACATAGTATTGCACATAGTATTGTTGCACATTCATTTAAAGTGTCGCAGTTAGCAGGTTTGAGAGAGCAGACCTAACCCTAACCCATCCTCTCTGTCCTGTAGCGAGAGCAGACCTAACCCTAACCCATCCTCTCTGTCCTGTAGAGAGAGCAGACCCAACCCTAACCCACCCTCTCTGTCCTGTAGAGATAGCAGGCCTAACCCTAACCCATCCTCTCTGTCCTGTAGAGATAGCAGAGTATGTCCAGACCCGGCGACGTGTGTTGGCGGTCCGAGAGGGCGGCTCTGCGGTGATTGAATGTCCTCTGCCCCCCAGCGAACCCCCGGCTGCTCCTCGACTACGGGCACGAGGGGAGAGGCTAGAGGTGTCCACAGGTACTGGTGAATGTAACCCTAACCCTAACCCCCTAACTAGAGGTGTCCACAGGTACTGGTGAATATAACCCTAACCCTGGGTCAATATAACCCTAACCCTAACTAGAGGTCTCCACAGGTACTGGTGAATATAACCCTAACCTGGGTCATTTTATGTTTTCATTGAGGACCACTTTGGAAATAAGTGTTTTAAATAATGCTTTCAAGTGCTATCCTCTGGACATTACTTAGTGTCATGATGCGTAAATGATTCTATTGTAAATTCCTAATAAACATCTAATCAAATCAAATATGACCCTAATAATCATCATCATCATAAGCATAATATATGACCCAGGAAGAGTCCAATAAGGAGGATTACATGTATAGTGTGTATAGTACATGTATAATGTGTATAGTGATGTATAGTGATGTATAGTGGTTTATACTTAGTGATTTGTATTGTCTGTCTTCCTTCCAGGTGACTATGTAGTTCTGGCATCAGGGAACCTTCAGATCGTGTCCGTCTCTCCTCAGCACCAGGGGCTGTATAAATGTGGCGCATACAACCCTGTTACTGGGGAGACCAGGGTAGAGGCTCATGGGACTAAGCTGACAGTCAAACGTAAGTCCCGTTGGATCTGAAATACTGGCATCTCTTTTTGAATTCACTTTTAAATGTTCTTGCTAATGTTCTTGCTAATGTTCTTGCTAATGTTGTGTGTATTATTTATTACAGTTTAATTCAGGGTTAGGGGTCTAACCCTAAATCCACCTTTGGTTTCTCTCTAGACTCAGACGGCGCCTCTCCTGTGCAGATCGTCTACCCCACCAGCCCTAAGGCCTTACAGGTGGAACAGTCCAGGTCTCTCACCTTGGAGTGTGTCCTGACGGGCAGCCCCCCCCCCACGGCCACGTGGCTGAAGGACGGGGAGGAGGTGGTGTTGGGGTCAGGTCGCAAACTGCTGCTCAACAACCTGGTCATGAAAAGTGTGAAGAAGAGTGACGGAGGGGAGTACCAGTGCTCTGTTCTCACAGAGACGGGCCCTCTGGTCAGCGTGACCTACACTGTGAGCGTGCTCGGTGAGGAGAAGGGCCTGAGGTTCATTTTTTCTTGAAGTGATTTGGTCGTTTTGTGACATTGAGATACAAATGTCTTTCACTGCACAGTTGATTCAGTAAGTTTGTGGTTGTGGTGTAGAGTTGGAAGGTTCTGATCCTCTCTTCCTCTCTTCCTCTCATCCTCTCTTCCTCTCTTCCTCTCATCCTCTCTTCCTCTCATCCTCTCTTCCTCTCATCCTCTCATCCTCTCTTCCTCTCATCCTCTCTTCCTCTCATCCTCTCATCCTCTCTTCCTCCACAGCGCCGGCCTCCGTGGCGCAGGGCCTGACGGACCAGTCTGTACCACCTGGCTCCTCGGTCCACTTCACCTGTGTGGGGGAGGGGAGTCCAGCTCCCAACATCACCTGGCTGTTCAACTCTGACCCCCTCGCCCCGTCACCTCGCCTCCAGATCTCTGGCTCCTCGCTGGGCATCCTAGCAGTGACATCACAGGACGAAGGCATGTACCAATGTCTGCTGGACAACGGGATTGGCTCAGCCCAGTCGGCCGGAAGGCTCATCCTCCAATCAGGTATGAGCTCCTAAACACCAGTCTGCTCTACTTGTCTTTGTTTCTAACAAAAGGGAGCGATTTATTTTCTCGTATTGCAATGCAGGTCATTTTGAAGCAGTCGTGTTCTCAGTAAGGAAGTGATTTATGTAGCTACTTTTGAGGCTTTCCTTTCCACCATGGATACAGATACAAAAAAGGTCCATATCACCTTAAAAAGAGATTTTGCCGGTGAAAAGGAGTTATGTCCCATCCTGTTTGGCTGGTAGTGAAATGTCCTGTTTTACCTGCTGGTTTTGGGCCGTGAGGGAAAGGGTTAAAACATTGTAGCAAGGAGAAAGAAATCTCTCTGGGTCAGAGCAGAGCTGCAGGGACGCCTGGTGTTTTTCCTGAGGCCAGTCCTGTAGGAGGCCTGGTGTTTTTCCTGAGGCCAGTCCTGTAGGGAGGCCTGGTGTTTTTCCTGAGGCCAGGAGGCTGCCCTGCTCCTAGCCTGGGTTAGGGTTAGGGTGAGAGTGAGCTTTGTGCTGTCAGGGATAAGCCCCGGAGCTGGAATGTCGGAGCAGCTAGGAGGGTTCTGACGAGGACCAGACCACCCGGCTGTCAACATCACACAACCGCCTTTTATTTATGAACACATTGCCTCCCTGCACCCCCCCCCCCCCCGCACCTCAGCACACCAGAGGAGATGTGAGTAGTACAGGCCTCATTCCTCAAGTGGTCCCTCTATCTGCAGAATGATTCATACAGGAACAGGGTTAGGGTGGGTTAGGGTCAGGGTTAGGGTGGGTCAGGGTCAGGGTCAGGGTTAGGGTCAGGGTTAGGGTCAGGGTCAGGGTCAGGGTCAGGGTCAGGGTCAGGGTTAGGGTCAGGGTCAGGGTCAGGGTTAGGGTCAGGGTCAGGGTCAGGGTTAGGGTCAGGGTTAGGGTTAGGGTCAGGGTCAGGGTCAGGGTTAGGGTAACAGATACCGTGAGCTCAAATCAGGATTGGTGGATTGGTGGGTTTCCTTATTTTTCCTCTGAGAAGAGGGAGTTAGGGTTAGAAGAGGGAGAGTTAGGGCTAGGGTTATTTGTATTGCAGGTCAGTTTAAAGCGGTCATGTTTACACTTACAGGAGACATTTTTAAAACATGGGGAGGGTTAGTTCTGGTTCTGGTACGTTTCGGGGGGCTGGCCTACCACACACAGGATGTGTTATCAAATGCTTTTTGCAGTAAAGTAAATAACTAAATGAATGCATAAATTGTTGCTGTGATTCATAAAAATGAGCACTTTGTCAAACTTGTTTGCATCTGTGTGTTTTGTGTCTGTGTGTGTGTGTTGTGTCTGTGTGTGTGTGTCTGTGTGTGTTGTGTGTGTCTGTGTGTGTGTGTTGTGTCTCAGGTTTGAGTTCCATGCCGGCCATCCTGTCTCCTCCCTCCAGCGGGACCTATCAGGAGGGGGACGTCGTGTCTCTGTCCTGTAACGCCAGCGGTCAGCCCCTCCCTGTGATCCGGTGGTACAACGCCGACGGGCCCATCTCCACCCACCCTGCCCTCCTGCTGCTGCCCCCCCAGCAGGCCCCCCCCAGGGCCCCTGACAGCCCCGCCCCCCTCCTCACCCTGTCTGGCCCTGGCAGCAGCTCTCTGTACATCCAGGCCGTCACCCAGGCCCACGCAGGCAGATACGTCTGCAGGGCCTCCAACCAGCTGGGCTCGGTCCAGGCCGAGGCCGTCCTCTCTGTCGGTAAGCTGTTTGATTTAGAAGCCAGGTGTTCTGGTCACATGGACTTGACCTTTAACTGTGAAGTACCAGAACATTCTCTCTGTTAACTGTTCTTGTTCTCACTCAGGATTCATTAGAGCTCTACGTCAGCCCTCTGTCTCAGGGCTGTGGCCTAAGGAGGGCACAGAGGGAGAGAAAGAGAGGGATGGTGAGAGAGGAGAGCACAGAGGGAGAGAAAGAGATGGATGGTGTGAGAGGAGGGCACAGAGGGAGAGAAAGAGAGGGATGGTGAGAGAGGAGGGCACAGAGGGAGAGAAAGAGAGGGATGGTGAGAGAGGAGGGCACAGAGGGAGAGAAAGAGAGGGATGGTGAGAGAGGAGGGCACAGAGGGAGAGAAAGAGAGGGATGGTGAGAGAGGAGGGCACAGAGGGAGAGAAAGAGAGGGATATGTGTATATTTTGTCTTGAGTTTTGTTGTATTGTCGTCTTGCTGTTGTATGTACTGTAGCTTGTTTAGCATGGTTGAATACCAAGTCATGTTCCTAGTGCACATGGCCATTAAAGTTGGATTGAATTGAATTGAATGTTACTGGCCGGTGTGGAATGTGTGGCAGCTGGCAGCAGGCCCAGGATCAGCTCTGGTAACTCGCTGCCACACACACAAACACAGCCTGAAACACCCAGGACCCCCCTGCACCCTGCACCCTGCACCCTACACCCTGCAGCTAGACCCACCGCTTTAACTTCCTTATTCAACTGTTTACGTTTGAATATTTAGTTATGGTGCCCTCCCCTGCAGCCGTGTGGCTGGGAGGTGGGTAGTCCCTCTCTGGGAGGTGGGTAGTCCCTCTCTGGTCCCTCCTCCTCCAAACGGCTGTGAAAAGTTCCATCCCCTCGCTGCCAAACCGGTGTCGGCCGTAATAACGCTCCCAGCTCCCAGGTGGACCGCTCTGGCTCCGCCGTAGTTGTAATGAAAAAAAACAAACAAAGAATGATTATGTACTGCTGCGGAGGCCCGGGGTTTTTCTTGTTAATTGGGTAGATTGAAAGGCTCGTTCCCCACGTCAAACTTTCCAGCACTGCCGGCAGGCTCGGTGCTGCATGGACACATAGTCCCACTTCTGTTAGTCACATAATAACGCTGATGCCTCTGCCTCAGCTTTTCCAGATATTATGTCCAAAGAACAGGTCAGGAACCCTAACCCTAACCCAACCTGGATTCACATTATTATTATTTTTGATGTCTTAGATTTGTCTTAGAACATGAAATGAAAAATGAAATGAAAATGCATTTATTTTCCCATTTATCAAACAAAAACAGAAATACACACACCTGACACTTTGCACTTCCTGATTCAAATGTCCACTTTTATTTATTGTGGTTGGACAGTTGTTTTAGAGTTGCCTCAGCATCTGAAAACTGTTGACTTTCTCTCTGGCAGAGTTACCTGTAGGCTCCACCACCTCTCAGACTCCGCCCACTGTCTCAGACTCCGCCCACCTGTCCTCAGCCCACCTGTCCTCGGCCCACCTGTCCTCAGCCCACCCCATCCAGAACGACGAGGGAGACAAGCTGCTCTTACCTGAGGAGATAGGAGACAAGCTAGGAGACAAGCTAGGAGACTCCTTCGGCGCCCCTGAGAGGACCAGTGACCAGCCCACCCCAGAGGCACCGATCATCATCAGCCCCCCGCAGACCCACAAGCCTGACCTGTACGACCTGGAGTGGAGGGCCGGGCGGGACTGGGGCAGTCCCATTAACGCCTACTTTGTCAAATATCGCAAGGTCAGTGATCATCTTAGATCATCTAATAGGGTTAGGGTTAGGGTATAAGGGTATAAGGGTATAAGTAAGTGATCATGGTAGATCATCTAATAGATACTGTACCACCTTTTTCCTCCTCACTTAACTTTTACCACAGATCCAGACTCAGTCCCAGCGTGTAAGGGTTAGGGTTGTAACCACAATGTAACTGAGTCTGAGAATGTTTTCAATTTACCCATCACAGTTCAACTTTGAATGGCAGCAACACAAAAGTATGGAGTCGTGGTGATTGCTGTTAAAGTGCGGCCTGGCAGGTCTGGTCAGTAAGGATACAGTAATCACTGTAGGGTTAGGGTCTAACACATAGATACAGTAATCACTGTAGGGTTAGGGTCTAACACATAGATACAGTAATCACTGTAGGGTTAGGGTCTAACACATAGATACAGTAATCACTGTAGGGTTAGGGTCTAACACTTAGATACAGTAATCACTGTAGGGTTGGGGTCTAACACATAGATACAGTAATCACCCCCCCTGCACGTTAGTGTTTGGTCTCAAATGATCCAGATGTAGGGCTGCAACTAACGATTATTTTGGTAGTCGACTAATCTGTCGATTATTTTTTCGATTAGTCGTGTGGCTTTTCGCTGCTCGTAAATGGCGACGCAGAAGCATAAATCCGGCTTAACTAGCTATCTAACCTAACGTTACGCCAAGCTACAGCTGCTCACAGAGCTAGTTGATTGGCTAGCTAGCATTGCTGGCTAGACTACAGACAGCTCACGTTAGTAGGCTACGCTTGGCGCTGTTTATCTTACAGACAGCTCGCTGGTGGACTCAACATAATTGAAATAGCATTCACTTATCAAGCATCATTCATGATCATCCACCATGACTACCTGGTATTTTAATAGCGACCACCCCTCACTTAATTTCATCTCGCGTTCTCCTGGCTTCAACATGGAAAACCCCTGCTACCGTAACGTTACATACAAGCGCCTCTGTCTGTCACACGCGTGCCACAGGGCAAATAAATTAATAGCACAAACGCTCATAGCATGTACAGCCCTGTCCATGAGACGTTGTTTTCCAACATGTAACAGTAAAGCTAACATAAACATTACGACCCTAACAATATAACGTTAGCCAGTTGGCTAACAACGTTAGCTAAAACTTACCCAGCTGATTCTTGCATGGCTCCCGTTTAAAAAATAAAAAAAAACGTTTTTAAAAAAACAATTTATACGATTAGTCGACACTAAAATTCCACGTCGCCGAGTTTTTATAATCGACATCGTCGATTATGTCGACTAATCGTTGCAGCCCTATCCAGATGAAGGACATAAAGGGCCAGACATGGCCACTACCGGGATCTATTCAATATATATCTTTGTATCTGGAGTAAAACCTGTTCAGTTCAAGTCCAGCTGTGATGGGGGAGTTGATCAGGCTCTCTAACTCTGTGGCAAGCGCCATGGAGTCGGATACTCCAGCTAGGAATAGGTCATTTCCTCTTTAAAAGCCTGTGTTTTCTTCACTAATAAGCTCAAGCTTTTGACCATAAAACTGTACCATTCTTGTTAAGATTGTATTGGCAGCAGGGCTCAAAGTCTTGCTGGCCCTGGAATATGTGACATAGAATTCTCCCAGGAATGGTTGCGTAGGCCGAGTTCCCTGATGAACCACTGTTGGAAAGTGTTGGAACGAAGAAAACAGAAAGAAAACATAGATTTTCTCAACTTTTTTTCATTGGGTGTTTGTCTTTCTTGTTGTTGTTCTGTGTGTGTGTGTGTGTGTGTGTGTGTGTGTGTGTGTGTGTGTGTGTGTGTGTGTGTGTGTGCGTGTACGTGTGTGTGTGCGTAGGTTGATGACATGGGCAGCGTGGTGGGCAGCTGGCACACCGTGCGCGTCCCTGGCAGTGAGAAGTCTCTGCGTCTGTCTGAGCTGGAGGCGTCCAGCCTGTACGAGGTGCTGATGGTGGCCCGCAGCGCCGCAGGGGACGGCCAGCCCGCCATGCTCACCTTCCGCACGGGCAAGGGTCTGTACATCTCGCCTTAGGAACGCTACATAATGCTACATAACGCTACATAATGCTACATAATGCTACATAACTAACCCATGTCCTGTCCCATAGCTAACCCTAACCCATGTCCTGTCTCACCCATGTCCTGTCTCACCCATGTCCTGTCTCACCCATGTCCTGTCTCACCCCTCTCAGAGAAGAGCCCCACCGTCATTAAGAACCCCTCCAAGGCTCCTGTCGTCTCTGTTCCCGCTAAAGTCCCAGAGGACAAGACGCCCAACACACACTTTGGAGTCGTCATCCATGATCGAGGTCAGTGTAAAGGATGCTATCGCTATCGTAGCTCTCTCTGTGTACGAGGTGAGTATGGGACAGGTGTGGGCCTAGAGGGTGGTGTAGAGTTATAGCCAGGATCAGGTTAGGGTTCTAATATAAAGTATATGGAGCTTACAATAATGTTCTGGTCTTCTTTGTTTGGGCCTTGGAATACCTGACCGATAGAATGATACTTACCACTTTGGAATGAACCTAGAATGAGATGAGTGAGATGAGTGTGCATGTGTTGGTTAAAATCCTTGTGAACGTGTGTGTCTGTGTGTAGACACTTTTCTGAAACTATAAGGCCTATTTTGCTGAAACTAACATACGTCTTTTTACTAAACCCCCCTCTTTCACACTCTCTCCTGGCCTCTCTGTGGTTAAGAGCCCAGCCAGTAAGTACCCATCCCTCTATGGCATGTCGGTATACTGTGCTGTGTTTTATCTGTGCTGTGTATTCCTGTGTGTTTTATTTTTCTCTCCTTGTGAACATGTTCTGTCCTTACATGAGATGGATGTGATGATTTCAGTTTCCAGTTCCCATTGAATTGTGTGTTTCTTCTTGAAAGAGAAATAAAAGGAGATACTTCTCAGGTTCTGATTCTGGTTCATTTCTTTTTGTCTTGGCTACAGTGCCCGAAGCCCCTGACAAACCCACTATCTCCATGGCAACAGAAAGTTCTGTTTATGTCACATGGATCCCACGAGCCAATGGCGGCTCCCCTATCACCGCGTTCCGTGTTGAGTACCGGCGGCAGGGCCGCAGTGCAGAGTGGCTCGTAGCCGCTGACAACATCTCCCCTCTCAAACTGTCTGTGGAGGTCCGCAGCATGGAGCCTGGTGAGTCACCTGGGGAGGCTGGGGGAGGCTGGGGGAGGTAGAACACCAGGGGAGGCTGGGGGAGGCTTGGGGAGGTAGAACTGTCTGTGGAGGTCCGCAGCATGGAGCCTGGTGAGTCACCTGGGCAGGCTGGTGGAGGTAGAACTGTCTGTGGAGGTCCGCAGCATGGAGCCTGGAGTCACACAGACACCCTAACCCTGCATCTAAACATCCTCATAGGCTTCTATCAGCAACCAGCTTTATGTTTACCTCTATGTTCTACCTCTAAGTTCTTCCTCTATGTTTACCTCTATGTTTACCTCTATGTTTACCTCTATGTTTACCTCTATGTTTCACCTCTATGTTTCGAGCTGAAGATTTCATGTTGACAGACAGACGGACAGCCAAGCCGGTCAAGGGTTAGGGTTAGGGTTAGGGTTATGACCCAAAGGTCATAGGTTTCTTTGAAGCTATGAGTACCTCAGATTTACTCACATTCAGTTGTAAAAGGTTCTGGGACGTCCAACACGCTAACAACGCTAATCTAGACGGATCATCCAACACGCTAACAACGCTAATCTGGACGGATCATGGGGTTTAATGAGAAGATATAATTGAGTGTCGCCCACATAATAGTGAAAGTAAATATTGTGCTGACGGATAATCTGGCCTAGTGGAAGGATGTTTAATGACAATAAAATTGGGTCTAAAATGGAGCCTTGTGGCACACCAAAGTTCACTTGGACTGAAGAAGGGACACACTTTCCTAGACCGATAGAGAAACCCTAACCCTAACCCTAACACTAACATCTAGGAGAATTAAAATGGAACACTGACCTGAATCTGCTGCTAAAAGTAGGCTGTTTGTGACTTTAAGTAGAGAAGTTTCAGTGCTATGACAGGGGCGTAAACCATAGACTATAGACAACCATATCTAAAACCTTGGATAAAAAGAGCAGTTTAGAAATGGGTCTAAACATATTAAAGCTGATGAAGCAGTTGGACAAGAGCTTGAGACATGAGACATGGTTAGGGTGACATGGTTGAGACATGGTTAAAGTCAGGTGACATGGTTGAGACATGGTTAAAGTCAGGTGACATGGTTATAGTCAGGTGGTGCTGAGCCGGTGGCCTGGTAGCCAAACTGAAACTGTTTCCATTGTTTCCTGTAGTCGTCTAGTTAGGGTTAGGATTAGAGACGTGTGTATGAACATTGTGAGACGTGTGTATGAATGTGTTCCTCTGTAGGCTCCACGTACCGCTTCCGTGTGGTTGCCATGAACATGTATGGCGAGAGTCCTCACAGCGCCACCTCCAGGCCGTACCAGGTGTCTGCAGCCAGCCCGCGCTTCTCAGACCGACCCGTAGCCGGGCCCCACATATCCTCCACGGACGCCGTCAGCGACACACAAATCATGCTACGCTGGACTGTGAGTACACTGCAGACACACACCTCACACACACACACACCTCACACACACACACACACACACACACACACACCTCACACAACTCTGCAGAACAATTTGGCTGCCTGTGCATTTTCCAGATGGACAGATGTGTTTTTGAAGTTTATCTCTGGCAGATGAGACTCAATCAGGCCTGTAATTGGCCGGCTGGGCTGATTAGAGGTCTGTTCCAGGAGAGATTAGGAGGCCCTGTCTGTCCGTATGCGTTTGGAGCAAAGCTACATTTACATTCTTACAAAGGCCATACTTTATCATGTACTACCACCGATGGAGGAGGATACTTTTTTCAGTTCTTCTTACTTTTAGACAGTCATATTACTTTTTCACTGTAGAGTACACTGTAGAGTACTGTAGAGTACTGTAGATATCTCTCACATAAATGTCTTATGGTCTTTATCCTTTACTGTTAACTACTGTTAACTACTGTTAACTACTGTTACTGTTAACTACTGTTACTGTTAGCTACTGTTAACTACTGTTACTGTTAACTACTGTTACTGTTAACTACTGTGAACTACTGTTACTGTTAACTACTGTTACTGTTAACTACTGTTAACTACTGTTACTGTTAACTACTGTTAACTACTGTTACTGTTAACTACTGTTAACTACTGTTACTGTTAACTACTGTTAACTACTGTTAACTACTGTTAGCTACTGTTACTGTTAACTACTGTTAACTACTGTTAACTACTGTTACTGTTAACTACTGTGAACTACTGTTAACTACTGTTAGCTACTGTTACTGTTAACTACTGTTAACTACTGTTACTGTTAACTACTGTTACTGTTAACTACTGTTAACTACTGTTAGCTACTGTTAACTACTGTTACTGTTAACTACTGTTAGCTACTGTTAGCTCTCAAAGGAGCTGGACACTTTTCACATTATCATTCTCCACCAGCCGGGTTTAAAGTATATGTGTAGTATACTGTGGGTATGTCTAACTTTACCACTGTCTTCTCTGACCCCAGCATACACCTTCCAGTAACAACAACACCCCCATCCAGGGCTTCTACGTCTACTACCGCCCCACAGACAGCGACAACGACAGCGACTACAAGAGGGACGTTGTAGAAGGTGAGAGCAGAGTCTATACATATGACTGTAGCCTGGCCTTGTGTGAGTCTATATGACTGTAGCCTGGCCTTGGGTGAGTCTATATGACTGTAGTCTGGCCTTGGGAGAGTCTACATGACTGTAGCCTGGTCTGGGAGAGTCTATATGACTGTAGCCTGGCCTTGGGAGAGCAGAGCAGCATTGTGGTGTGTTTGTCCGGCCCGGATGCCATGCTCACACTGAGCGGATAGAGTGGGGGAGGAGGAGGCGTAATGGATACCCACTTGGAGTGGGGTGGAGCGGGAGCTCGGAGTGGGGTGGAGCAGGACCGGTCATTCCGCTGTGTTTGATGTGCGGCGAATGCTGTGCCTGGACAATGCGGCAGCCTAAAATGTGTTTTTAATAAATGGCGGCTCGCTAATGGCTGCTCACTAACGGCCCTGAACTGAAATGTGAGAGTGGCTGGTGGAAGGGGGGCTCAAGTTGCCCATGAGGAATGTTAACAGTGAAGGGGCCCGCCCCCCCGCCCCTTCCCTCCACCCAGCCAGCCAACCTCTTAACCTCTGCCTCTCCCCGGGCTGCTCACTGTCAGGGACACATGCCTGCCTGGGCCGTTTCCCTCAGATCACCAGGGCCGTGTTCAGTTTGTCAGTTTGTCTTAGGTGTCTGTGTTTGAACACGCGTTGGTGTGTATTTCTTTGTGGGTATGTTATTGTGTTGCTATAGATCTCCTTCTGTACTGAATAGATGTAACTGTAAAGAGGCAGACTGGTCTATGGAAGCAATTTACCATGAGAGGAAGGAAGGGGGTTGTGGACTCATTTACCACTGGTACAGGGTTGTGGACTCATTTACCACTGGTACAGGGTTGTGGACTCATTTACCACTGGTACAGGGTTGCTGTCAGGACTGCTGGGTTAGGGTTGGGGCTAGGGTTAGGGTTAGCTGTCAGGACTGCTGGGTTAGGGTTGGGGCTAAAGTTAGGGTTAGCTGTCAGGACTGCTGGCTTAGGGTTAGGGCTAGGGTTAGGGTTAGCTGTCAGGACTGCTGGCTTAGGGTTAGGGCTAGGGTTAGGGTTAGCTGTCAGGATTGCTGGGTTAGGGTTAGGGCTAAGGTTAGGGTTAGCTGTCAGGACTGCAGTCACTTCCTATTCTCCAGACCCATCTCTTCTGGCTACATCTTGACTGTCCCTCCTAAAGACCTCTTCACCCACACTACCCCTCTGTACAGTTCCTCTACTATCAATAATAATAAGAAAAAAAACGTATGTAAGTCGCTTTGGATAAAAACGGCTGCTAAATGTCACAAATGTAAATGTTTTTCTATTAAATAAAATCTTAGGAAATTAGAGATATACTACTATACCTTGCGAGGAAGTGAAACATACTCTAGTAAACATACTCTAGTAGGGTTAGGGTTAGTAAACATACTCTAGTAAACATACTCTAGTAGGGTTAGGGTTAGTAAACATACTCTAGTAAACATACTCTAGTAGGGTTAGGGTTAGTAAACATACTCTAGTAAACATACTCTAGTAGGGTTAGGGTTAGTAAACATACTCTAGTAAACATACTCTAGTAGGGTTAGGGTTAGTAAACATACTCTAGTAGGGTTAGTGTTAGTAAACATACTCTAGTAGGGTTAGTGTTAGTAAACATACTCTAGTAGGCCTCTGTTGCTAGAATGTCCATGTTTGAGATTGTTGCTGCATCTCTGATTACAGAGCGCGTAGTGTGATTGTGTGTGGTAACGCAGTGGTGGTGTGTGTGCACAGGGCTCCACAGTGTTTTTGGTTCTGTGTGTGCAGTGGGAATCCTGGAGGCAGGCCAGAACAAACATTCTGCTGCCATATAAGGAGCTCGTCTGGAGTAAAGCAACTGTCTGCGTCCTCGTGGGACTGAGTGAGAAAGTGAGAGGGGGAGAGGGTCAGAGAGAGAGAGGAAGGGAATGCGAGATAGAGGAAGAGTGTGGAAGAAAGTGTGTCTTATTGTGAGCTAATTAGATCTAATATGGGGGGGGGGGATATTCATAGTGAGTTTAGAGAGAGGAACAGACGGAGGGAGGGGGGGAGGGAGGGAGGGAGCAGGGGATTGTGGTTTGGTGAATCCAGGAAGGTGAATCAAGCGTTGAGAGGAATTAATCATCTCACCTTTACCCTGCTCTCTCTCTCTTCCTCTCTCTCTCTCTCTTCCTCTCTCTCTCTCTCTCTCTCTCTCTCTCTCTCTCTCTCTCTCTCTCTCTCTCTGTGTCTGTCTAACTCTCTCTCCCTTCCTCACCTCTACCCTGCTCTCTCTCTCTCTCTCTCTCTCTCTCTCTGTGTCTGTCTGTCTGTCTCTCTCTCTCTGTGTCTCTCTGTCTCTCTCTCTCTCTCTCTCTCTGTGTCTCTCTCTCTCTCCTTCCCTCTCTCTGCAGGTCTCAAACAGAAACATCTGATTGGCCAGCTCCAGCCAGAGACGTCCTACGACATCAAGATGCAGTGCTTCAACGGCGGGGGAGAGAGCGAGTACAGCAACGTTATGATCTGTGAGACCAAAGGTAAGAACATAAGAGGCATGTTGAGGAAATGACTCTACAACAGAAGTCCAGGCATGTTGCAGTAAAAGGCTTTAACTTTAATGACGGGTACGATAGCCATAATTACATCCAAAAATGTACTGTGTGTTTTATAGGACACATAACAATGGCTAGTATTGTATTCTATTGTATTGTGCTGTCTTTCATTCTGTTATGGCTGAGCAGTGCTAGTTGAGAGGAAGGTGTTCCTCACGTCGTCTCCTCCTCCTCACCCTGCTACAGCACGCCAGGCCCCGGGGGTCCCCAGCCAGCCCGTCACCCCGCCTGGCCCCCACGCCCCAGACCCCCCCAGCCCGCCCGGGGGCCTGCTCTACCTGATTGTGGGCTGTGTTCTGGGAGTCATGGTGCTCATCCTACTGGTCTTCATTGCCATGTGTCTGTGGAGGAACCGCCAGCAGAACAGCATGCACAGTGAGTAACCCTAACCCACAGACAGACAGGACAGCATGCACAGTGAGTAACCCAGACAGACAGGACAGCATGCACAGTAACCCCCCCAGACAGACAGGACAGCATGCACAGTAAGTACCCCACTAACCCTAACCCCCAGACAGACAGAACAGCATGCACAGTAACCCCCAGACAGACAGAACAGCATGCACAGTAACCCCCCCAGACAGACAGGACAGCATGCACAGTAACTCCCCCAGACAGACAGGACAGCATGCACAGTCCCCCCCAGACAAAACAGCATGCACAGTAAGTACCCCACTAACCCTAATCCCCAGACAGACAGGACTTCATGCACAGTAACTCCCCCAGACAGACAGGACAGCATGCACAGTAAGTCCCCCAGACAGACAGGACAGCATGCACAGTAACTTCCCCAGACAGACAGGACAGCATGCACAGTAACCCCCCCAGACAGACAGGACAGCATGCACAGTAACCCCCCCAGACAGACAGGACAGCATGCACAGTAACCCCCCAGACAGACAGGACAGCATGCACAGTGAGTAACCCAGACAGACAGGACAGCATGCACAGTAACCCCCCAGACAGACAGGACAGCATGCACAGTAACCCCCCAGACAGACAGGACAGCATGCACAGTAACCCCCCAGACAGACAGGACAGCATGCACAGTAACCCCCCAGACAGACAGGACAGCATGCACAGTAACCCCCCCAGACAGGCCAGAACAGGTTTACGGTTCAGGCTAGGGTTAGTGTCACGGTTAGGGTCAAAGCTTGGGTTCAGGCTAGGGTTAGTGTCAAGGTTAGGGTCAAGGCTAGGGGTTGGAGGCAGTTTGAGCTTTTAGAGCTGTTGACTGGTTTATTTTTCTCACCCTCTTATCCTTTCTTTTTCACTCTCTTTCTCTTTCTCTCTCTGTCGCTGCTGTAGAGTACGACCCTCCTGGCTACCTGTACCAGCCTGCAGAGATGAACGGCCACGTCCTGGAGTACACCAGCCTGCCTGGCGGCAGTCGTGTTAACGGGGGCGTCCACGGCGGTTACGGTCACGGCGGCCCCATGTTACCCCAGGGCTGCCACCTCCTCCACCACAAGCTGCCCAACGGCTCAGGAGGCCTTTACCCGTCTGGCCACGACGGCACCCTGACCCACAACACTGTAGACTACCAACACTCTCACCCTCACCACCACAATGTGAGTCCTCACCTACACACCACACACACACACACACACACACTTCATGCTCAGCCTAACCTACTCCTACATTCATGACTTCAGTCATGTCATACCAGTTTGTCTTCCAGGGCGGGGGGATGTACGCCGTGCTGCCCCAGACAGAGTCTCCTGACTGTATGAGCTGCCAGAACTTCTGCAACAACAACAGGTCAGACAGACAGACAGACAGACAGACAGCAACTCAAACAACGTTTGATCCAGGCTCACGCGTCATACATGGTCTTCCTTTTCCTGTAATATAATCATCACAAAACCTTCACTTGTCCGCCGTTTATAACATTGACCAGTGCTGGGGGTTGACGACCAGCTGATCCACCCCAGCCCTAAGCCTAACCCAGCATGTTCCCATGTGACCCTGGAGCCACGACAGACTCTCCTCCTCCCCCCCATCTCATGGTTTCCCCTCTAGCTAGGCCTGTTTATGTACTTAGGTGTCTCCATCATCACAGTTTACCCAGCGTGCACCCAGCCAGCAGGCCTAATGAGCCCTCTGTTTATTTACCTCTGGCTGCTGGGAAGAGGGGGGCGTGGCCACAATCAAATCATGTCAGAATAGTGGGCCAGTAGGGCATTTAGAGAGATTGTGTGGAAACTCACCTCTGAGCTTTGTGTATACAGTATGTGAGAGAAAACACAACAGCTGCAAGAGATTTATTAGGATAGCAGAATATGATGCAGTTAGACATCTCTCTAACTCTCCAACTGCTCTTTGGTTCAACTCGGGGGTTTTTTCCGACTTAGCTGAAACACGCCAGCTGGACAAGAGATAGCGCGACTCCACAGTTATTAATCAGATAACTCGCGAGCAATGGCAGACATGGCACGAGGGCCACAAGAGGCCCCGGCAATCTTCTAGATTTAAAGACGGTCTGTGAGGAACGGGCCAGAATCACACCTGAATACTGCGGGCGACTAGTTACTTCATACAGAAAGCGCCTTGAAGCTGAACAAACAAACACAGGCTTCTCATAGGAATGAATGGTGTAATGTTGAATTGTAAGAATGGTGAAAATAGTTTTTCCGGAAATGTTACACATTTTGTAAATTGCTCCCACGGCTACATTTGTATGTCAAATTTTACATCAAAACGTTCAGTGACTCTCACTGTCACAACAAATATCAACATATATAAAAATATTATAAGCCCTACCACTACGGGGGGTGGGTGCAGGGGGGTGACCCGCACACACACTCACACACTCTCACACACACACACTCACACACACACACACACACACACACACACACACTCACACACTCTCACACACACACTCACACACTCTCACACACACACACACACACACACACACACACACACACACACACACACACACACTCACCAGAATCCCACAACTCAGCCCCTGGGTGAGCTAGAGAAACGCGGTCTTCGCAGGGGGGGGGGGGGGGCAGGTGCAGGGGGGGGGGGGGGGGCAGGTGCAGGGGCCACAGACCTGCCCCCTACTGGCTGTGAGGGGCAAGCACACTTCACAATTTCCACAGGAATTGTCCCTGTCTAGTTATTATTATTATTATTATTATTATTATTATTATTATTATTATTATTATCATCCATAGACTGAAAAGTGTGTGTAAACACTGTGCCTTTCTAAAGTAGAATTAAATATCACCATTAATTGAAATGCTTATAGCTTAACAAGTAATAAGTAAAAAATGTTTTAATACATTTTAATGATGGCTGGGTATTTCTTGCTTAACGGCTTAAGAGCAGTAGTATCTTTAATCTATAGATATGAAACTTACCCACTGAAAGTCAAGAATTACAATGAGGAATGAGAATGAGGCATTACTATGAGTGTCATTTCAGAACAGTCCATTTCAGATTTTCATGTCTCTCTCTCTCTCTCTCTGAGCAGATGTGATGGACTGCACTTATATGTTATATGTTATATGTACACAGATGTTACACCAAGACCAACGGCACGTACTCCAGTGGCACTCTGCCCCTGATGCACCACTTGGCGCCGTGCCAACAGGACCTGGAGATGTTGCCGCTGGGTCAGGTGTCACCCTGCCACACCCCCGACCCGCTGGCCCAGGTGTCACCCTGCCACACCCCCGACCCGCTGGCCCAGGTGTCACCCTGCCACACCCCCGACCAGCTGGGTCAGGTGTCACCCTGCCACACCCCCAACCCGCTGGCCCAGGTGTCACCCTGCCACACCCCCGACCCACTGGGTCAGGTGTCACCCTGCCACACCACCGGCTCCCAGCTGCCCCCCGCTGCCCCGGACGCAGAAGCAGGGGATGAGCCAGAGGGGGACAAAGTCTCATCTCTGTCCCAGCATTCCTGCTGGGTGCTCGGGGACCTTGAGCAATGTCCAGGAGAGGAGACAGGTGAGACACAAACCCTGTAGAATAATGACAGAATATTCCAAGTACAGCATGCTTGAGAGATTTTCAGATGACTTTAGGTCCTCTAGTTACTTTAGGTCCTCTAGGTCCTCTAGCTACTTTAGGTCCTCTAGTTACCAGCATTGTAGACCAGCATTGTAAACCAGCATTGTAGACCAGCATTGTAAACCAGCATTGTAGACCAGCATTGTAGACCAGCATTGTAAACCAGCATTGTAGACCAGCATTGTAAACCAACATTGTAGACCAGCATTGTAGACCAGCATTGTGAACCAGTGACTAACCCTGCCTGGTCTCTCCTCCTCCAGGTCCGGCTGAGGAGCCAGAGCAGTGTGTGGAGCCAGAGGACCCTGTGGTGTGCTGGGAGCGCCTGGCGCTGCCTAACTTAGACTGTAATGAGAAGACAGGGTGGATCTCCACCAGCAGCCTGGCAGGAGAGCTGATCCAGCCCGTCACACAGGAGGCCTGAACACAGAGGGACTAGAGAAAGACACAGACATGTGGGGAAAAAGACCAGTTTGCTTGGTCAGAGACAACGTGTGACAATGGTGACAAGGACACTTAACTGACCGTGGACTAAGCTGAGACAAACAGCCTGGAAAAGAGGGAGTCAGAAGGCGATTAAGAGAAAGAGAATACAGATGGAGGACGGGACGTGACTCTGGGGGAGGACTCTCCGAAACAGATTTAACTCTTTAGATTACTTATTTATTTTTTTTGTAGTAAAATATTATTTCATATGAATGTATCTGTTTTAAGAAAAAAGTTTGTCTTTTATATTATTTATGCTTTTTGGATGAGAAATACTTTTTATTTTTTGTTTGTTTTATTTGACGTTTTGTGTTCCACACAATGTGGAGTTTAGCAATTGTATATGTAAAGTTTTGTAATAATATAAAGAGAAGATATGGAAGAGTAAACACTGATTCTCTTTTACCCCTTCCTGGATGAGATATGAACACTGTTGTTAATTTCCACAGCCAACGTCCAAACCCCTAGATATTTCTGGCAGTACTTTGATGTGGTGCTCTGGTGGTTTGTTCCCCTGCAGTGACCCGTGAATGGGGTGAACACTCCCCTCACTACTCTAACCCTAACCCTGCGCTCCACTGGCTACTTGATAGGTCTTTGCTTTACACACAACTCACTGTTTCCTTCAGTGCAGTAACGACCCTCCTAATCTATTGGAGAACTGGATGTAGTTATGTTAAATCACCCTTTATCTGTCAGGGCACAAACATTGACCCTAATTATGGATTTGTATAATTTTGCCTTGATCTTACATGCAAAATGTTACATGTCTAAGGTTAATTGCGTGGATGATTTGAGATGCAAATACATTGAAATATTAGGTAGAAGATAAAAAGAGTAAATAGTCAACCATTGATATATCAGCTATACTATATATATCTATATACCATACTATACTATCACTCTGCTGATCCACACAGACAGTAAACAGCCATCGTTGAGTGTTCCTGTGTAACATCATTGAGACAGTGGTAAGATACAACCTAACCTTAACCCTCACTGTGAAAGATCTCTGAGTCCCTCACTGTGAAAGCTCTCTGAGTCCCTCACTGTGAAAGCTCTCTGAGTCGCTCACTGTGAAAGCTCTCTGAGTCCCTCACTGTGAAAGCTCTCTGAGTCCCTCACTGTGAAAGCTCTCTGAGTCCCTCACTGTGAAAGCTCTCTGAGTCCCTCACTGTGAAAGCTCTCTGAGTCCCTCACTGTGAAAGCTCTCTGAGTCCCTCACCGTGAAAGATCTCTGAGTCCCTCACTGTGAAAGCTCTCTGAGTCGCTCACTGTGAAAGCTCTCTGAGTCGCTCACTGTGAAAGCTCTCTGAGTCGCTCACTGTGAAAGCTCTCTGAGTCGCTCGCTGTGAAAGATCTCTGTGGGATGAAGCTAGAGCCTTGGCGCTTGCGGCTGATGGGATTGCAGTGTGGACAGGTGACAGGTGACAGGTGACCGGTGACAGGACTTGGTGCTTGGTGCCTGTCTGCCTGTCTGTCTGTCTGCCTGTCTGTCTGCGTGTCTGCCTGTCTGCCAACATTAGACAAGTTCTCTGTTGCCCAGCTTTAGGGTTAGGGTCTCTCCCATGGGTTAGGGTTAGGGTTGCAGTGACGGTCTGTCCTCCAGGGTTAGGGTTGGGGTTAGGGTCTCTCCCCTGCAGTGACGGTCTGTCCTCCAGGGTCAGGGTTAGGGTTAGACTGCCACTAGGATGACTGACTGAGGTGCCAGAGGGCTGGAAACCTCTCTGCCTGATCACATGACTGATTTGAGAAAAGCAGCTCACACAGTTACTTGATCTAGATCGCTCCAAAAACATGATTGTGTCTTGATGCACTGCAACTAGGTAAAGAGAGGGCAGGACAGGAGAGAAGATATTTATGTTGAAAATGAAAAAGACAGAATGAGAGGATAGGAGAGGGAGAAGATATTTACACTAGGTAAAGAGAGGGCAGGATAGGAGAGAAGATATTTACACTAGGTAAAGAGAGAGCAGGATTGGAGAGAAGATATTTACACTAGGTAAAGAGAGGGCAGGATAGGAGAGGGATAAAGATATTTATGTTGAAAATGAAAAAGACAGAATGAGAGGATAGGTGGAGATGCTGACAGACTGGGTTGAGGTCGGGGGTTAGATAAGAGCAGTCGTCTCTGGCTGTTCCTCCATCTCCCACGTCTGTCAGTCGCCACCGCCCCCCCCAGCCATGCCCCGCCCCCCCCCCCCAGCCAAGCCCTGCCCCCCCCTACCCACGCAGCTCAGCTTCATTAAGGAGCCCATGGGAACAAGTGCACCCATTGTTTGTCCTGGAATTCCTGCCCCTCACTGTCGAACAGACCTGTTAACACCAGCCTCCCCCCTCCACCCCCCTCCCCTCTCCACCTTCCTCTGTCTCTCTGTCTCTCTAGCTAACCCTAACCCTAACCCTAACAGACCTGTTAACACCAGCCTCCACCCTCCCCCCTCCACCTTCCTCTGTCTCTCTGTCTCTCGGGCTAACCCTAACCCTAGCCCTGAATCAATGCAGTTCTTATGAATCAAGCAGTGTGTTTTTAATGGCCTGATTTAACTTCCAAACATCTCCTGAAATGTCACAAACCACCAGGAAGCTGTGGTTGTATGAACTGCTGTCAGCTTGATTCCACAAGCATATACGATCAATATAAAATAAGCACAAGATAAATATGAAACAATATAAAACTAATAGTCTATACGATGTTATCTGAAGAAATCACTAATGTGTTGCTGACTTACTCAGGTCTCCAGGTATTAAGGCACCCCCGTGGTCATGAATCAGGGGCATTTAATGTGTGACGCATACACACACATCCTGTTCACATCCTGTTTTCGTCATACACATAATGCTGCAGAAATGAATTGTTTATTCAGCCTATAATAGAACGTATTATCTTTGTAGATACAGTAGGTTTGCCCGTAAAATATCTCTCAGTGTGTCATCACTGAACCCAGGTCTGTACCCCTGGTCTGTAGCCCTGGTCTGTACCCCTGGTCTGTAATGAGGCTATTGATGACAAGCAGGTTGGACCTGCTGACCTCAGGTCAGAATGTTAGTAACGGTATGCATGCTGACCTCAGGTGACTATCAGAAGGTTAGTAACGGTATGCATGCTGACCTCAGGTGACTATCAGAAGGTTAGTAACGGTATGCATGCTGACCTCAGGTGACTATCAGAAGGTTAGTAACGGTATGCATGCTGACCTTAGGCTCACAGGAGTATACTGTAGGGTTAGGGTTAGTAGGAGTATACTGTAGCAAACTTTGCTGGAACAATCAGAGCTGCTTTTCCTCCTCTTCCTGATTAAATGTTTTTTTCCACTGCGCCTCTCTGCGCCCTGAGATTAAAAATGATGTGTTCGTTTCCATGTACACTATGAATCATACCTCTACTTAGTCCCCTAATTACTTAAGATAGCATTTGTGTTATGGGCAGTGTTCCCTGTCACTACTGTCGTCATTTCAGAACAGCTGAAACCTCTTAGATTCAGGGAGGAAGGCATGTGGCTGCGTCTGCCACAATAGGGACAGGCTCTCATTTCAGCCATGAGCCAAAAACTGTATTCCCCGTCAACAATAACAACACAGATATGTTCAACTGTGCTACATGACGATGGGGAGGATGGACAATGTGGGTCATACACCCGTCACACAGGTATGATGTCACACAGGTATGATGTCACACAGGTATGATGTCACACAGGTATGATGTCACACAGGTATGATGTCACTCAGGTATGATGTCACACAGGTATGATGTCACACAGGTATGATGTCACTCAGGTTTGATGTCACACAGGTATGATGTCACACAGGTATGATGTCACACAGGTATGTCACACAGGTATGATGTCACACAGGTATGATGTCACACAGGTATGATGTCACACAGGTATTATGTCACACAGGTATGATGTCACACAGGTATGATGTCACACAGGTATGATGTCACACAGGTATGATGTCGCACAGGTATGATGTCACACAGGTATGATGTCACACAGGTATGTCACAGGTATGATGTCACACAGGTATGATGTCACACAGGTATGATGTCGCACAGGTATGATGTCACACAGGTATGATGTCACACAGGTATGATGTCACACAGGTATGATGTCACACAGGTATGATGTCACACAGGTATGATGTCACACAGGTATGTCACACAGGTATGTCACATCTTCATTTAGGTCAGGAACATGGACTCAAATCATTACCATGTCTATAGCTACAGTGTATAGATATAGTATTGTATATATATATAACTATATAGATATAGATATAGTATAGTATAGAACACAGCAAAGTTGTTTCATTTTTCAAAGTGCTTACATACTGTCCACCCTAATTCCAGATGTTGGGTGCCTTCACACAAATGGAAATGGTTACTTCAGGAACAAGGAGGGCTAAGCTAGTCTGGGTCTAAGAGTCTAAGTCTAAGACCAGGTCAATGTTCAGCAGTGAGACTCAGTCGTCCTCCAGGTCCAGCTGGGTGAAGTAGAAGGTGATCTTGGCTCCCTCGTCTGCGTCGTACAGGGCCTGGCAGGTGTACACCCCCTGGGCAGCCGGGGCCAGGGCCTGGATGAGCAGGGAGGAGGTGTTGGAGAGCAGCTCCATGTGGCCCAGGCTGCTGGACAGCGGCTGGAGCTTGGGGCCGTGGCCGTAGTTGTAGGCCACGGCCAGGTTGCTCTCGGACCCCGGCTTGGTGAAGCCCCAGATGAAGATGGTGGGCAGGGTGGAGCCGCACTCCAGAGTGACCGAGCCTCCCACCACTCCGCTGGCCTGCAGCCGGATGTACTCCACCTCCTCAGGGTCCAGGATCTCTAGACCTAAGGGCAGGGGCAGGGGCAGGGGCAGGGTCAGGACTATCAGAGGCTGTGACGGATGCTGCACACTGTGTGCTATGACATCACATGTCTGTTATGAATGATTAGTTTGTTTTGTTTGTGTCTAGGACAGAAAATATAAATTGTCCCACCATTTGATATGATGGCAGTTGATAACCCTGTAGGGTACAGCCTCCACACATGGAACACACATGATCAGCCACCCTCTGACCTGGTATTAGGGTTAGGGTTAGGGTACTTGAATGAATGAATATATGAATGAATGAATGGTCTTTATTGTCATTGATATAGTACAGGTACCAAACAACGAAATTTGGGAGGGGGGGCTCCCCTGGTGCTAGGAAAAAAACTAAAAACAAGAAGGGAAAAGAGCTGGTTTACATAAATAAAGGCTATGTACACTATCCACTATACTATACTATACAAATAAAACACTGTGCTGTACTCTATGCTATGCTATACCTATTCTAACATTTCCTATCTCTGAACCTTATGTACCCGAGGGTTGTCATATTGCACATAGTGTTATTGCACATTCATTTAAAGTGTCGCAGTTTGCAGGTTTGAAATGTACACAGTTGTGTTTCAGTATTACACTTGATTTCAATCTAGTAGCTGCCATCAAATTGTCTAGATTGTCCAGGGCCTAGAACCTAGGTCTTTGCTGTGTTCAGGGCCTGAATGGCCCTGGGGTAGAAGCTGAGCTTCAGTCTGTTTGTCCTTGCGAACATGGTCCTGAACCGCCTGTCCGAGGGCAGCCGAGCAAAGTGTTCGTACCCAGACTGGGATGGGTCTCTGGAGATCTTGGAGGCCTTGGTATTAGGGTTAGGGTACTTGGTATTACACAGATGTTTAGAATTCTAAGTTGTTTGCCTCTCAACTGACTAGAAATGCTGAGTTGGCCAGTTCTTAAGATGAAAGAAATGTTATTTGATGGGATAACTTTAATGTAACGTTAATTAAATGCACTCATCGTTGTTTTTCTCTCCAGCACCTGTTTTATATCATATATATATGTATCTCCCCTCTATAGTGTCTCTGTCACAATCTGGCAAAAACAGAACAGACAGAAAGAATACTCACATTTATGAATGTATCCCTGAAGGAAACTGGCAGTGCATCTCATCTTTAGTTTTGTTTAAACACTACTAAAGACACTCTTGTTATCTGACATAAGCTCTTACCTTGTAGAGGAATGACCAGGAGGCAGAGAAACATACAGGATCTGACAGAGTAGGGAATCGTCTTCAGAGTCCCCATAGTGCCACGAAGCCTGATGCTGTTCGCTAGGAAGTCTAGAGACACTGGTTATTTAAAGCATATCACAATGGTAAAATGCTGTCTTGTCTCTAGTCCACTCTGGCAGACACACTCAGAGTGACTGAGCCAGCGGAACTGACGGGCGATTCTTTCAAAAATACATCTGATTCACTTTGAATTATTCATCAATGCCTTCAACACCACCATGGTCTCTCCACCTCGCTCCCTCTCCACCTCCCTCCCTCTCCACCTCCCTCCCTATCCACCTCCCTGCCTCTCCACCTCCCTCCCTCTCCACCTCCCCTCCCTATCCACCTCCCCTCCCTATCCACCTCCCTCCCTCTCCACCTCCCTCCCTCTCCACCTCCCTCCCTCTCCAGCTCTCCACTCATAGTCAGGGTTAGGCGAGGCCCGAGTGAGAGAGGTGTATAATGGCGTGCCCAGAGTGAGAGAGGTGTAGGGTGTCCAGATGATGCCACTGCCTCATCCATTATTGAATCATGTGAAAGGGATAGCCTCTTTGAAATTCCATCAGTCTGACCATGAAATGAAAACCTGTGCACAGTCAGATCACAAAACACACACACACACACACAGTCAGCATTTACCCTGAGAGAAAAGCAATGGACGTCTCAACCATTCAGAATAATTTAAGCTTGTGCATCTTAAGATGGAAACAGGGAAGGCCTTGACATGAACATGAAGGAGCACTGGCTCCATTCTGCAAGTTGTTCACTCCAGGAATAGACGTGTTGGTACGTGTCTCACAGAAACTGTGCATACAAGTCCTAAAATATGCATGATTGTTGCATACTATAAACCTTGGTTACATAACTCTGCTTTCCATATTGACATAGGCGTAAGTGTTAAATTATGCTGCATAACAGACTTCACTCATAAAATATTATTCCTAATGTGTAACTGCATTAGGCTACACTCCTGCATCTGCAAACTACACTAACGGGACGTGTTGCTTACTTGTCAGTCTTGCCTCTTACAGCTTTGCATTGATAGTAGTATTAGTATACTAGTATAGTATTAGTATTCTAAAAGGTGTTAAGCTATTAGATCTCCACTTTGCACCCGACAGTGGGATGACATTTTTCATGATGAATCGGCATCCCCTCGACACTCCTAAATAATCTATATGGCAGATTCATCATTCATCATAGTTTTGTAAAGATTGTGTCAATCAGTGTAATTTTCTAAATGCAATATCTGTATGGTAAGGCGCTTCATTCCTCCAAATTTCAACAATATTTCCGCAGTTTATCACAGCTAAAGTACCAGAGGTGTCACAGCTAAAGTACCAGTGGTGACATTAGTGGTAGTAATGTCAGCAGGTCAGTAATGTCAGCAGGTCAGTAATGTCAGCAGGGTCAGTAATGTCAGCAGGTCAGTAATGTCAGTAGGGTTAGTAATGTCAGCAGGTCCTATGTAGTTGTGTCTGAATCCCTGACCAGGCTGTGCACCAGCCCTCGTCTAAACAGGGTTTCCCAGATACTGGCTGTGTGTTGGGTGCAGCCTGCAGCCTCCTGGCTGTGTGTTGGGTGCAGCCTGCAGCCTGTGTGCGGCCCATAAACCTGCGTCAGGTTCGGGTTAGGGTGGTTAGAAGGCTCTAATTAGCATGGACTTAGTTAGCGAGCGCTCAGCTTTATTTCTGGGAGAGGTACTATGTTTAGAAGGCAGACAGATGTAATAAAACAACATGGGTTCTGAGGGCAGGGTGGGATGGGCGACGCAGTTCAGAGATGTGTCAGAGGCCTTGAAATGGGGAGTGAACATATTTGACAATCCTTTCTCCTCTCTTGAACTCTCTCACAATACTCACACATACTTAAAATGGCCTTTTATTGAATGATATGTGTTTGTTCAAGTGAGGTACTGACCGAGACATCTGGAAGACACATGACCAAAGGAACATCCACCTTTAGTGAATCAACATTTACAGTTGTTCAGCTATGGGAGAGAGTCTCCTCCTGTATAGATGTTTAAAACAGAGGATATGAAAAGAAATACACAAAGTTTCCAAAAAGAATATGTTTTACAACCAATCTATATCTAATTTCTGCCGAGCAATGGTGTGGAAAAATGTAATCAACAGGATCGGTAACCTGCAGTCAGACTGAAACACAGTGAAACATGGTGGAGCCCTGCTCACATCTGCTGCCTGCACCCCACTGGGAGGGAGGGAGGGAGGGAGGGAGGGAGGGAGGGAGGGGAGGGAGGGAGGGAGGGAGGGAGGGAGGGGGAGGGAGGGAGGGAGGGAGGGAGGGAGGGAGGGAGGGAGGGAGGGAGGGAGGGGAGGGAGGGAGGGAGGGAGGGGGGGGGAGGGAGGGAGGGAGGGAGGGAGGGAGGGAGGGAGGGAGGGAGGGAGGGAGGGAGGGAGGGGAGGGAGGGAGGGGGGCAGGGGTTGCTCGGAAAATGTGAGTAGTTAACTAAATGTTAGGTTGGGGGCATTGCAGTGGGGTAGAGGGGGGGCAAAGGAAGGTACAGTATTAAACAAGTATGTGAGTCTTATCTGGACCCTGTAAAGGCTTTCAGGTGCAGCGCCCCATGGCGCAGATCTGGTCGGCCCAGCTTGAGTCTCTCTTTTCTCTTGGCAGAGGATGAGAGAGCAGAACCAGACCAGATAGCCGAGTGCAGAGGGCCTGACGTTAGTGCCTGGCTCCTCCACCCCCCCTCCCTGTGCCGCTGTATAGAACAGCTGTTTGTGTAGCGCTGTATGGTTTATGGTGAGTAATGAGACAGACAGGTGGGTTCTTTGTGTGATGTAGATTCGTCATTACCAATGGTATGATCCACTGGCAAGTCACCACAAACTGCTCTAGAGGTGCTCCGGCCTCTGCGTGTCTCGGGGTGTCCGCAAAGAGAACAGTGTCCGTTTCCCTGTGTAACGGACAATAAAGTTCTCTTCTACACACAAACACTTACTATATATATACACTATATATAAAGATATTCATTCCACCAGTTTGGTGTTTATTTAGCCAGAATATCCTAGGTAATGGTCTCTCTCAACGACTCAGCCTGGTAATGATGGAAAGGGCTTGCGGCCTGTCGGCAGAGTGTGTCAGGTTCTGAATGGATGAGCTTAACTGACTTTCAAAGGGCCGTAGATATATACACTGCCCTGCCAAGTCATGGCCACACTAGAGTGAATTTTATAGCGCAGCTGACCTACTGACGGGAGAAGGGCTTGTGACGCGGTAAGTCGTTTGTGTGAACCAGGGGACGGCTGAGAGGGTGCTGGCGCTCTCCTCTCCTGTGAAGCAGAAAGCAGGTTCATGTCAGGGAAACATGTGAAATCCTGGACGAGCTGACCTGGAAATAGCTAGATGGGGATTGGGGTTTAAGCACCGCAGAGGCCTTCTGCAAATAACATATGGAAAGGCTTTGGCGTGTAATGTAGCGTGGAACGTTTATGTGTTGCGTGCAGACTCCAACCACTGTCCGTCAGGATACTGGGAGTAGCTCCTGCGCACACAGCCGTGACGGCCTGGCCACTTCCATGGAGTACCTCGTCTGCCCCGTTCTGCCCCCCTACCCCTCTCTCTCTCCCCCTACCCCTCTCTCTCTCCCCCCCTACCCCTCCCTCTCTCCCCCTACCCCCCCTCTCTCCCCCTACCCCCCCTCTCTCTCTCCCCCTACCCCTCCCTCTCTCCCCCTACCCCTCCCTCTCTCCCCCTACCCCTCTCTCTCTCTCCCCCTACCCCTCCCTCTCTCCCCCTACCCCTCTCTCTCCCCCCCTACCCCTCCCTCTCTCCCCCTACCCCTCCCTCTCTCCCCCTACCCCTCCCTCTCTCCCCCTACCCCTCCCTCTCTCCCCCTACCCCCCCTCTCTCCCCCTACCCCTCTCTCTCTCTCCCCCTACCCCTCCCTCTCTCCCCCTACCCCCCCTCTCTCCCCCTACCCCTCCCTCTCTCCCCCTACCCCTCTCTCTCTCTCCCCCTACCCCTCCCTCTCTCCCCCTACCCCCCCCTCTCTCCCCCTACCCCCCCTCTCTCCCCCAGGGGACCCTCCTACTGCTCCTGGTTCAGCTGTTTAGTGGACGGTAGCTCAGACACACAGTCCTCTCTGAGCAGGTGGTCCTTCACAGGCCTCTTTGTTTTTCCGGAGTCTCTCAGAGCAGCTGGGTTAGGGTTAGGGTTGAGTCTCTCAGAGCAGCTGGGTTAGGGTTAGGGTTGAGTCTCTCAGAGCAGCTGGGTTAGGGTTAGGGTTGAGTCTCTCAGGGCAGCTGGGTTAGGGTTAGGGTTGAGTCTCTCAGGGCAGCTGGGTTAGGGTTAGGGTTGAGTCTCTCAGAGCAGCTGGGTTAGGGTTAGGGTTGAGTCTCTCAGGGCAGCTGGGTTAGGGTTAGGGTTGAGTCTCTCAGGGCAGCTGGGTTAGGGTTAGGGTTGAGTCTCTCAGAGCAGCTGGGTTAGGGTTAGGGTTGAGTCTCTCAGAGCAGCTGGGTTAGGGTTGAGTCTCCCAGGGCAGCTGGGTTAGGGTTAGGGTTGAGTCTCTCAGAGCAGCTGGGTTAGGGTTAGGGTTGAGTCTCCCAGGGCAGCTGGGTTAGGGTTAGGGTTGAGTCTCTCAGAGCAGCTGGGTTAGGGTTAGGGTTGAGTCTCTCAGAGCAGCTGGGTTAGGGTTAGGGTTGGGTCTCTCAGAGCAGCTGGGTTAGGGTTAGGGTTGAGTCTCTCAGAGCAGCTGGGTTAGGGTTGAGTCTCTCAGAGCAGCTGGGTTAGGGTTGAGTCTCTCAGAGCAGCTGGGTTAGGGTTAGGGTTGAGTCTCTCAGGGCAGCTGGGTTAGGGTTAGGGTTGAGTCTCTCAGAGCAGCTGGGTTAGGGTTAGGGTTGAGTCTCTCAGAGCAGCTGGGTTAGGGTTGAGTCTCTCAGAGCAGCTGGGTTAGGGTTAGGGTTGAGTCTCTCAGAGCAGCTGGGTTAGGGTTGAGTCTCTCAGGGCAGCTGGGTTAGGGTTGAGTCTCTCAGAGCAGCTGGGTTAGGGTTGAGTCTCTCAGAGCAGCTGGGTTAGGGTTGGGGTTGAGTCTCTCAGAGCAGCTGGGTTAGGGTTAGGGTTGAGTCTCTCAGAGCAGCTGGGTTAGGGTTGAGTCTCCCAGGGCAGCTGGGTTAGGGTTAGGGTTGAGTCTCTCAGAGCAGCTGGGTTAGGGTTAGGGTTGAGTCTCCCAGGGCAGCTGGGTTAGGGTTAGGGTTGTCTCTCAGAGCAGCTGGGTTAGGGTTAGGGTTGAGTCTCTCAGAGCAGCTGGGTTAGGGTTAGGGTTGAGTCTCTCAGAGCAGCTGGGTTAGGGTTGGGTCTCTCAGAGCAGCTGGGTTAGGGTTAGGGTTGAGTCTCTCAGAGCAGCTGGGTTAGGGTTGAGTCTCTCAGAGCAGCTGGGTTAGGGTTGAGTCTCTCAGAGCAGCTGGGTTAGGGTTAGGGTTGAGTCTCCCAGGGCAGCTGGGTTAGGGTTGGGTCTCTCAGAGCAGCTGGGTTAGGGTTAGGGTTGAGTCTCTCAGAGCAGCTGGGTTAGGGTTGAGTCTCTCAGAGCAGCTGGGTTAGGGTTGAGTCTCTCAGAGCAGCTGGGTTAGGGTTAGGGTTGAGTCTCCCAGGGCAGCTGGGTTAGGGTTAGGGTTGAGTCTCCCAGGGCAGCTGGGTTAGGGTTGAGTCTCCCAGGGCAGCTGGGTTAGGGTTGAGTCTCCCAGGGCAGCTGGGTTAGGGTTAGGGTTGAGTCTCTCAGAGCAGCTGGGTTAGGGTTGAGTCTCTCAGAGCAGCTGGGTTAGGGTTAGGGTTGAGTCTCTCAGAACAGCTGGGTTAGGGTTAGGGTTGAGTCTCCCAGGGCAGCTGGGTTAGGGTTAGGGTTGAGTCTCCCAGGGCAGCTGGGTTAGGGTTAGGGTTGAGTCTCTCAGAGCAGCTGGGTTAGGGTTAGGGTTGAGTCTCTCAGGGCAGCTGGGTTAGGGTTAGGGTTGAGTCTCTCAGAGCAGCTGGGTTAGGGTTAGGGTTGAGTCTCTCAGAGCAGCTGGGTTAGGGTTAGGGTTGAGTCTCTCAGAGCAGCTGGGTTAGGGTTAGGGAGAGAAGAACAAATAATTCCACTTTTTAATTTCTTTGGTCCTATTTTTCATCATTTGGGCCAAATTGTAATATTTTAATATTGTAATATATAGATATAGATATATCTGTAATTGTAAAACCCATATCCAAAAAGACTTTACTAACCCTAACCCTACCGCAGAGGACAAGACACACAGACAGGACACACAGAGGACAGGACACACAGAGGACAGGACACACAGAGGACAGGACACACAGAGGACAGGATACGCCATTCATGCATAATGTTGGATTAAACTTCACCTGTCGACTAAAGAATAAGACCATAACCCACTGATCCTCAGCTATGTAGAACCAACCTCTCCTCCCTGATCGTTTCAACTTCCAGTTTGCCATTATGTATAATTAACACTACATCCAGGTCTACATTATGTATAATTAACTCTACATCCAGGTCTACATTAATAACAAGGGTAGGTGACCCAGGAGTTTATGCAATAGAGCTTTGTAAACAACAAGGGAGTAATGATGCAATCTGCAGGGTCTAAGGCCTAACCCTAACCCTAACCCTAAGGCCTGGACTACACGTACAGTATATGGATATTTATAAGGCCTGGACTACACGTATGTGGATATTTATAAGGCCTGGACTACACGTATATGGATATTTATAAGGCCTGGACTACACATATATGGATATTTATAAGGCCTGGACTACACGTATATGGATATTTATAAGGCCTGGACTACACGTATGGATCGTTTTTTAAGCGGATATTTTCGTCCTCGTTTAAAAAGAAAAACTCTGTCCACACCACAAAAATATCTCCGTCCATACGAAAAGCCAAAACTGAACACAACCTAGAAGGTTGAAGCACAATCCGCTTTCTGCTGTTCAGGGACAGGCCAGATCTATTGCTATAAAAGAAGCCCATCTTAAATCTAAATACACGCTGCTCTTTGTCCCCTAAAATTCAACCAAGCTACATGAAGCTAGATCTAGATCTAGGCCTATGTCAGGCAATCTCTGAATGAGTAGATAATGTATCGAATGCCTTGGAGAGGTTTATAAATGAGGCAGCACAATGTTGTCTTTGATCTATGCACATCATCTAAAGAACAGCAGATGAGACTGTGTGTAGGTTTAAAGACAGAATTGGAAGAGACTAATTGACTTTGCAATCAGGGGGCAACAAGGTATAAAAGAGATGGAATCATCCCAGGAGTTAGAAAGGTTAATCAGTCGATAGCCCTAACCCTAACCCTAACCCTCTGGATGGAATGATATGGCTTTAAGAAACATCTGGATTATGCCTAAACCCATATGAAATATTCCTGTAATGTTACATATTACAGCCTTTTGTAACCATGCCAGTGGGTAACTATATACCATAATTAATGGGAATTTATTTCTGGACTCCACTACATTCTTAATGTAAATAATACCATTGACGGCATGGATTACTGTAAACAGCCATTACGCTAAGAGGCTGAGCACTTGTGTACTCTCAACGCTAACGAGTTTGTACTCTCGATGGTAACCAGACCACATGTATAACCATGACAGCGTCTTAAATGGACAATGATAACATGCTTTTCTTAACACTTGGAGTATAAACAAACATGAACACACACATAAAGAGGGATAAACAAAACCCAGGTCCTCTGTGAGGAGAGAGAGAGAGCTGTGTGTGCATCTCTGTACTGAAGCACATTCTGGATTAAGACTTTTTTGGGGGGGAAGGTGAAGACATTATAGCATTACAGTTTTTGAAAAACAAACTTGAACCCTGGTGTGCCTCCCGCATCTGGAAGCGGTAGAGGGCTTGTCTGAGAGATAAAAAAATGATATGAATCGCTCCTGGCAACTCGAATGTCCAATCTGGGATCAATTACAGAGACAGGATTCTGAAAGCAGAGGGGGAAGCAGAGGGAGACATGGAGAACAGATAGGCTGTCTGGAGAGGGAGGCAGGAAAACACACATAAACACATTCAAACAGACTCTCTCTCACACACACACACACACACACACACACACACACACACACACACACACACACACACACACACACACACACTCACACACACACACTTTATTCTGACCTCCAGCTTACACACATTATACACCGCATGCTGCCGTATACCCGCCTCACAGTCACACACTCACATACGCTCTGTGATGGGAGTTTCAGACGAGCCACTCTCAGCCAGCTGCTCTGTCATGTGGGCAGGGGCGAGGACTTCGTGCAGGAATCAATAGAGCCAGTTTTCTCTCTCTCTAAAAACTCAATACTACATGAACATATTCATGGACATACTGTACTGTGCAAACACAAACATGTACGTAAGCAAGCCTACAGATGATGCAGTCGTTTGCTTCCTCCAGTGAAATTCATGTTTGGTGAAATATCAGTTTTGTTCCATGGAGATTCTTTTCCTCAAAATGTTTGTGTTCCTATAGTCTCATACTATTCTGTCCCAAACATGAAAACATCTGCCAAGCAGCCTCAGTGAACTGCATTATGGGACATAGTAGAAGGGGGAGTGAAGGTTGATGGAATGAATATGAATAAGCGCAAAGTAAAAACAGAGCAGAATCCAGGAGGGGAGAATGGGAGAGAGAGACAAAGGAAGTTAATGGGATCCAGACTGTTTGGATCCTCATTGTTCCAGAGGTTTAGTTACTCTGCTTCTCTATGGTTGTATGGTTTACAGTTATGGTTAGGGTTAGTTACTCTGCCATACGTTTGTTCATAGCTTCTCTAGGATTGTATGGTTTTACTAACTTCAGCAACATCTCAAGTTTCAGCTTTTTTTACGGGTAAATCTTAAATTCACAAATAATGCAGAGGAACTCTCAATGTATCTTATAATACGTATCTATAATACATCATAAACAAGCAACACTCCCAATTAAATGCAGCTTTGTTTTAAGTGAGTCTGTTCTCTTTTTGTCTTTTTTTAAAAGTGTAAATAGTCTATAATTAAACATATAACATGTAGATGACCTTTTTAATACATGAGCAAATGCTGAACATGAGGATTTGAGTTGAATGGTCAAAATTGTATCAATTTGTCTCAGGTCATAATATATATAATATATATATATAACGGTTATATATGTGGTTTCATTCTAGGTGATTATTAAATACTGGTAAGGGTACTCCTCTTCTATTAAATCTATCAAGGAGAGTGCTTTACGGGATAACTCATTAGAGCAACTCTACTGCCATCTGCTGTCTAGTCTGTTCCTAGGATGATGACATTCACACTGTGTGGCTCTCTGACAGACCCTCAAAACAGCTCTGTGACGGCCCGCTGGCCTTGTTAACCTTTGTCTATGCAGGTAGGGTTAGGGTTATATAGGGTTAGGGTTATATAGGGTTAGGGTTATATAGGGTTAGGGTTATATAGGGTTAGGGTTGTATAGGGTTAGGGTTGTATAGGGTTAGGGTTATTTAGGGTTAGGGTTGTATAGGGTTAGGGTTGTATAGGGTTAGGGTTATAGAGGGTTAGGGTTGTATAGGGTTAGGGTTATTTAGGGTTAGGGTTATAGAGGGTTAGGGTTGCATAGGGTTAGGGTTATAGAGGGTTAGGGTTATTTAGGGTTAGGGTTGTATAGGGTTAGGGTTGTATAGGGTTAGGGTTATATAGGGTTAGGGTTATAGAGGGTTAGGGTTATAGAGGGTTAGGGTTATATAGGGTTAGGGTTATATAGGGTTAGGGTCAGGGGCGGCGCTAGGGGGTGGCTACTTGGGCTCAAGCCCCGGATGTTTTCTGAAAAGCCCCGAAAGTTTTACTTAAATTTAAAAAAAAAAAAAAACCGTGAGTAACGTGCAGTACCGGAGTCCAACAGAGAGGCAGCAGCTGCGTGACATTAGCCTGCGTACTGCGTAGCCTGCCCTGCCCTGAAGAAGAAGTGATCTCAATCAGTGCCTCTCAATCAGTGCCTGACAAAAGTGTAAGGATGGATATCCGAAAGTTTTTTTCCAAAAAACAATAGCCAAGAACTGTTGCAGCAGCCGTATCAGCAGCTGACAACAATGACATCACCAGCAGATAGATATAGATGATGTTTCAGGTTTGTGAATCTTATTAGAAAGGTGACTGACCCACTGACACTACTTTTCCGGTTTGCTAATGCTAGCTGGCTATCATAACATAACGTTATGTTATAATGAAAATGAAAAATAGCAAGGTACTGTTACGGTACATGGTAAGAAATCAAACAAAGGATAATACTTATACAAATAAAGTGAATAACAGGCTGATAGTCTTTGATATCTGCACTCTGGTTGACTGAGTAACAAGTGAAAAATAATGATGTAACGTTAATGTTACAGCTAGTAAACATGGAGTAACCACATTAAGTATGCCCTTATGGTAGTATGTATGTATACAGAACATGACTCAAATCTATCCTAAGATGTAACGCTAACTAACTAAGTTTGTTTAATGTCCCAGGGGGGATTTGATTTCACAGTACTATACACAAGCCAACAATACATGTAATATATCGTCATATAACACAGGACAAGACTCTAAATACAATATAAGTGGTGAGCACAGAGTCTGCCCTGATATACATACTGTAACATAACTAGCCTCAGCCCATCAATTATGTAATTCTATACAAATATAAATGATGGTGACTGACGTGTGTGTGTGTGTGTGTGTGTGTGTGTTTACTGTCTATTTTGTAATACAGCCTTTTGTCCGCTTTAAGGTGGTGGTAAATTGAAGGTTGAAGGCAAATTTTTTCAGATTATATTCTCCCTCTGGGCTAAGCCCCGGATCTCCTACAATCCTAAATCCGCCTCTGGTTAGGGTTATTGATACAGTTTAAGGCGCTCTGTCAGGTTTGGGGGTTCACTCTATTGGTTGAGTGACCCTTTGGCGTCCCCTGGTGTGTATGTATGTATTTTTGTCTGTCCTAATTACTGAGAATGTTAACTGGTGTAAATGCTTTGTCTTACTCTATTTATATCCCTCTTTGTCGGTTGTTCGCTATAAGTTATGTGAGGTGTGTGTGCATGCGTGCGTGCGTGTCTTTCGAGAGCATTATCGTTCCTCGCCTGCATGGAATCTAAGTAGGCTATTGAAAGACTGTTGTAAGTTCATTGCCTTGCCTTGTTCTAATTGACGGCGTTCTGGGAGATTAAGCCCTCTCCCCTTTTGTTTTGTTGTTTATTGATTGTTACTTATTTAAGTTAGTTTGAGTTATCGGAGACTAAGCTTTCTCCTCTTTTGTTTCATCGTTTATTGTGCGGTTAGTTATCCCTGCCTACTCACATAAAGAGTACCTTTATTTTGAATTCTACTCCTGCATCTCGTCTCCTCTGTTCTGCACTGCACCTGGGTCCAAACTTGATAGCTACTCTTAACAGAACAACCGACCACTATGGACCCAGCAGAGGCAGATCAGATTCGTACGGTGCTGCATACCCAGGGGCCTACGGTTAGGGTTAGGGTTAGCCCAGCAGGTAATGTTGGCAGAGATCCAACAGCTGACCATCGCCGTGAACAACCTGGTGGCCGCTCAGACCAACCCCACTCCACCAGCGGCAGCGGCAGCAGCAGCGGTAGGGGCGGTACCTCCTCCACCTCCTCCTCCTCCGGTGACCACTCGGGAACCCCGACTCCCTCCTCCCGAACGCTACGATGGACGTCCAGAGAGCTGCAGAGAGTTCCTGACCTCATTGATCTTCAGTCTGCAGCCCCTGACCTTCCCCACCGAGCAGTCCCGGGTGGCTTACATCATCACCCTGTTGACAGGCCGTGCCCTCTCCTGGGCCGAGTGGGAGAGCCAGTCACCGGCGTGCTCCGACGCTACAGCATTCACCCGGGAGTTACGCAAGATATTCAACACCTCCCGGGTGATATCGGGGCACGAAGCCGGTCGGCGGCTCACGGCTTGTCGACTGCGGGATCGCTCAGTGGCGGTAGTTGGCATCGAGTTCCACACCCTGGCTAAGGAGGCGGGTTGGGAGGAGAAAGTCCTGGTGGTACTCCACCGGTGTGGGTGGACAATCGACGGCGAGAGCGAGCACGAGAGAGAGGCTCGTCGCGGGGCGCTCCGTCCGAACCCCCTCCTGTTAGGAGGAGGAGGAGGAGGAGGAGACCACTGAGGAGGAGGAGACCACGGAGGAGGAGGAGGAGGAGGAGGAGGAGGAGACCACGGAGGAGGAGGAGGAGGCCATGCAGCTGGGCGCAGCACTTCTCTCCAGCACAGAGAAGGCGGCGTCAGCTGGACGAGCGGCGCTGTTTCCGTTGCAGTCGCAAGGGAGGGTTACTAGCGGGTGGACGTACCCTCGGGTTTTAACGACCCACAAACTTTTTTTATTGTTAAGGTGCGGTGGAGACGCTGTACCCGTCGAGTTCGGGCTCTGGTGGACTCAGGGGCAGCGGGGATTTTGATGGACGAGGACCTAGTCTGGGGGTGGGGGGTCCAGGGCCTAGTCTGGGGGTGGGGGGTCCAGGGCCTAGCCTGGGGGTGGGGGGTTCTGTTGGAGAAATTGGAGAAACCGGTTCCTGTTCGGGCCCTGGACGGTCGGCCATTGGGGTCGGGGATCGTATCGGGAACCTCCTCCACCCCTGTCTCAACCTCCTCCACCCCTGTCTCAACCTCCTCCACCTCTGTCTCAACCTCCTCCACCCCTGTCTCAACCTCCTCCACCTCTGCCTCAACCTCCTCCTCCTCTGTCTCAACCTCCACCACCTCTGCCTCAACCTCCTCCACCTCTGTCTCAACCTCCACCTCTGTCTCAACCTCCTCCTCCTCTGCCTCAACCTCCTCCACCTCTGTCTCAACCTCCACCACCCCTGTCTCAACCTCCTCCACCTCTGTCTCAACCTCCTCCACCCCTGTCTCAACCTCCTCCACCCCTGTCTCAACCTCCTCCACCCCTGTCTCAACCTCCTCCACCCCTGTCTCAACCTCCTCCACCTCTGTCTCAACCTCCTCCTCCTCTGTCTCAACCTCCTCCTCCTCTGTCTCAACCTCCTCCACCCCTGCCTCAACCTCCTCCACCCCTGTCTCAACCTCCTCCACCCCTGTCTCAACCTCCTCCACCTCTGCCTCAACCTCCTCCTCTGTCTCAACCTCCTCCACCTCTGCCTCAACCTCCTCCACCTCTGCCTCAACCTCCTCCACCTCTGTCTCAACCTCCTCCACCTCTGTCTCAACCTCCTCCACCCCTGCCTCAACCTCCTCCACCCCTGTCTCAACCTCCTCCACCTCTGTCTCAACCTCCTCCTCCTCTGTCTCAACCTCCTCCACCTCTGTCTCAACCTCCTCCACCTCTGTCTCAACCTCCACCACCCCTGTCTCAACCTCCTCCACCTCTGTCTCAACCTCCTCCACCCCTGTCTCAACCTCCTCCACCCCTGTCTCAACCTCCTCCACCTCTGTCTCAACCTCCTCCACCCCTGCCTCAACCTCCTCCACCCCTGTCTCAACCTCCTCCACCTCTGTCTCAACCTCCTCCTCCTCTGTCTCAACCTCCTCCACCTCTGCCTCAACCTCCTCCACCCCTGCCTCAACCTCCTCCTCTGTCTCAACCTCCTCCACCCCTGTCTCAACCTCCTCCTCCTCTGTCTCAACCTCCTCCACCTCTGTCTCAACCTCCTCCACCCCTGTCTCAACCTCCACCTCCCCTGTCTCAACCTCCTCCACCCCTGCCTCAACCTCCTCCACCCCTGTCTCAACCTCCTCCACCCCTGCCTCAACCTCCTCCACCTCTGCCTCAACCTCCACCCACCCCTGCCTCAACCTCCTCCACCTCTGTCTCAACCTCCTCCACCTCTGCCTCAACCTCCACCACCTCTGTCTCAACCTCCTCCACCTCTGTCTCAACCTCCTCCTCCTCTGTCTCAACCTCCTCCACCCCTGCCTCAACCTCCTCCTCTGTCTCAACCTCCTCCACCTCTGTCTCAACCTCCTCCACCTCTGTCTCAACCTCCTCCTCTGTCTCAACCTCCTCCACCTCTGCCTCAACCTCCTCCACCTCTGCCTCAACCTCCACCCACCTCTGTCTCAACCTCCTCCACCCCTGTCTCAACCTCCTCCACCTCTGCCTCAACCTCCTCCACCTCTGCCTCAACCTCCTCCACCTCTGTCTCAACCTCCTCCACCCCTGTCTCAACCTCCTCCACCTCTGTCTCAACCTCCACCTCTGCCTCAACCTCCTCCACCCCTGCCTCAACCTCCTCCACCTCTGTCTCAACCTCCTCCACCCCTGCCTCAACCTCCTCCTCTGTCTCAACCTCCTCCACCTCTGTCTCAACCTCCTCCTCTGTCTCAACCTCCTCCACCTCTGCCTCAACCTCCTCCACCTCTGCCTCAACCTCCACCCACCTCTGTCTCAACCTCCTCCACCTCTGCCTCAACCTCCTCCACCTCTGCCTCAACCTCCTCCACCTCTGTCTCAACCTCCTCCTCCTCTGTCTCAACCTCCTCCACCCCTGTCTCAACCTCCTCCACCTCTGTCTCAACCTCCTCCACCTCTGTCTCAACCTCCTCCTCTCCTGCCTCAACCTCCTCCACCTCTGTCTCAACCTCCTCCACCCCTGCCTCAACCTCCTCCTCTGTCTCAACCTCCTCCACCTCTGCCTCAACCTCCTCCACCCCTGTCTCAACCTCCTCCACCTCTGCCTCAACCTCCTCCACCCCTGTCTCAACCGAGTTACATGCTAAGCTGTATCAGTGCTATCTAGAGTACTGAGTTACATGCTAAGCTGTATCAGTGCTAACTAGAGTATTGAGTTACATGCTAAGCTGTATCAGTGCTAACTAGAGTACTGAGTTACATGCTAAGCTGTATCAGTGCTAACATGACTGACTACTAGTCCCTGGTTCATTAGGTCTACACGGTCATTTTAAGCCGTCAGCCAGCCCGCTACGACCACAGGAACTGATGTTAAACTGAAGTTAAAACACAACGAGACTGCTAAGCTAACATCGCTAATCGCTAACTCCCTCAGACAGACAGAGAGACGTTCACCCACTCAGGATCGAGCCCCGCGTGGAGTCGTTTTCCATCATCTATTGTCAATTTCAATACAGACAAACACACACAGACACACGGAGACAACGACAGGTCATTCTAGAGGAAGAGAGAAATCGGATTATATGATTATATTCGGTGAAAGCCAATGTCCGCAATTTCACACTAGTCAGTACAAGTTTTAAACAGCCAAATTTATCAAACGTCTCCGTGGCGCGTCTCGTTCGTTGGCCAGGGCCAGTCGAGTAGTAATGGTTACGGAGATTTTTGCCGTCTTTTCAGCCGCGGGTTCGAATCCACCTGAGGACATTACTGTCAAAAAATATTTTCTTTTTTAAAGTCTTAATCAATTAAATGTTTAATGTAACACAATATGTTTTGATGATTTATAATTAATTTCATTAAAGAAAACAGGACATCTTATGCTATTTATTGGTTTAACATTGCAATGTATTCTGCCCTGTTGAGTTCTCTAACCCTAAGCTCCATTGTTGATGTTAATGTAACCATTATACTGTTTTAAAACATACACAGACACGTGGATGTATTGAACTCCACACTTGATTTATTAAAAAGCACACACGCACAACTGCTAAACCATGTACATAAAAAATAAACAAAACTGATTAAACCTTGGTTGTATCGAACTAAAACAAAATGTGCATATTTAAAACAATTTCCAACAGTGTTACAACATTAATTAATCATTTCATTGTAAATAAAAACTCTACTATGTGTGTGTGTGTGTGTGTGTGTGTGTGTGTGTGTGTGTGTGTGTGTGTGTGTGTGCGTGTGTGTGTGTGTGTGTGTGTGTGTGTGTGTGTGTGTGTGTGTACAGTCTCTTTCCCTTCTAAGGTGCCACACTGATCAGGACCCTGGCCACTCAACCCATGGCCATTCAGCCCCATCTTCATCCAGATGCTCTGATGGGGACAGCAGTTCCAGCGGCCGACATTGTGATCGTAGCTGGGGATGGAAGGCTCAGCTGCAGGCTGTGTTGGGGGCGGAGGGAGAGAGGCTGCAGGCTGCGTTGGGGGCGGAGGGAGAGAGGCTGCAGACTGTGATAGAGGAGCATGGTGTGGCAGTGCTGCATGACAACAAAATAAATAGGAAACACATGTTAAACCAAAAAGGAGCTGTGCATAGACTTCAGTTAAAAAACATGCCAGAGAGTATTGAGGCAGCACTGTATGCTGCTCTGCTCTGGTAGGGGCAGGGTGCTTCACATGACACTTCTAGTATCAGAGAGAGTAGTACATTCACCATTTTTAAATCTAGAACCAAAAAATTACAGAGAGAACATCAGTTCTGTGATCATTAATTGTATTGATGATGATGATGATGATGTGTGTGTGTCTTAACTAGTGTAATGTTGTGTTGTAATGTTTTTACTTTATTTTTATTTTTATTATCAACATCATTTATATATATATATATATGTTACGGTACATGTGGGAATACGGTACATGTGGGAAAACTAGGGTTAGGGTTAGGTGCTAAGGTGCTACGGTTAGGGTTAGGGATAGGGATAGGATTAGGGTTAGGGTTAGACATGCCATCATGTACCAAGTCGACGTAGCACCTAACCCTAACACTAGTTTTCCCACATGTGCCGTCTTCTCACATGTACCGTAACATATATATATATATATATATATATTTATTATTATTATTCCATTGTTGATTAGAACTTTATTGTATCTTAGTCATTTGTATTAGTGTATCCTGTTTCCCTATTGTCTTGTTACCCTTCCCCCAGGGACTACAGATGGAAATTAGCTCTGAACTATATCTGAAGCAATATATGTATTGTGCATTATCCCTGTCAAATAAACTAATAAACAAACATGTAATGTAGGATCTAAGGTAATAGGATGCAAAATAAGTCTCAATAGTTTGTTAAATATCCACAGCAAAGTACCAACATTTACAGATGACTTTCAATCAAAATAACAGACCTGGTTGAAATTGTGTGCAATATAAATAAACTGAAATGACATACTGTATTCCCACACGGCGGGTTCTAGAGTGTAGGCCTAAGGATGGGGCCCAGGCAAGCCGCTGAGGAGGTATTGGCAGCAGGACCTTCACTGGAGCTGAAGGAGCAGGTAACATGAAACTTCACACAACTGGAAATCACTTTGACAGTGAATAAAGATGGGACACACAGTAATGCACATGAATTAACCTTGCAAAGGAGACGCAGTCACATCGGATTCATCATCATGAGCTGGTCTCAAGAGTGTAACTGAAGCAGTCAGTTTGCTCCTCACTGTAAAAGAAAATAAAGTGTTATTCTCTCCCTCACTAACGCCTGGCTTATTCATCATGCTTGTAAATGGGTTATAGCCACATTCTGTCATTACCTGTTATAGTCTGTCAAGCTGATTTGAACATTAATAAGTCTCAGTATGTCTACTCTGATGTGAATATGTCTCATCTGATGAGAATTACATA